>NW_025777209.1:0-45761 GCF_021130785.1 Homalodisca vitripennis
TAACCACACAGACATCCCATTGGTGTCACCAGACTTTTTCGGCTTCAGCTCCCGCACCACACGGACCAACTCCGCCTCGCTCACAGGAGACAGGACCATGGACGAGACCGGTCCCATAAATGAGTCCTCTCCGGGTGCTTGTTCCCAGTAAAACATGGGTCCGGCCCAGCAACCGTGGAGAAAAAGTTATTAAACTCACTTGCCACTTCAAGCGGATTTTTTGATATTTTACCTTGTATTTTAAGGTTAGGTTTGAAATGTTTTAGGACTTGTGTTTGAGTGGTATTTTTAATTAAATTCCACGCACTTTTTGAAAAATTTTCAGAATTCATTAGTCTATTTTCGATATCCCGAGCCTTAGCGGCTTTTATTTCTTTGCGGTAATTTAGCTTGTATGCTCGAACGAAATTTTTGAATTTTTCATTTGTCGATTCTATGTAAATTGAATGATAAAATTTTAATGTTTTTCTTAAATTGAGGAATGTTTTTGATTTATACAAGTGTTGTGTTTTTTGTTTGATCGCTCTTTGAAGGGCAAGTGGTGTTCCAAACAAAAATTAAAACGGTCTGTAAACGCAGAAAACGCTTCCTCCGCATTATCAAAACTATCAATAAAAAAACCAGGATTCTTCTTGGAGAAATCTGTTAAGAATTAGGATATTTTGAATTTTAAGATCTCTTCTTATATTTACTGAAAGAGGTTCCGATCTTCGGACTGAGATTCCCGATCACGGCCCTCCTGTGCGAAGTGGGTCGGAGATAGCCGCGTCCAGAACGGAAACCGAAACGTCTAATTCGTTTGTAATGAACGTTGTCGATGGCCGTACTCGATGGTAGCACTCACTCGTGTTGGCGTGTTCACGGACCAAAACTAAGCCGAAAGAGGTGAGAATATCGCGTAGCCGCTGGGTCAGGGGGTTGGTGTGGTCCAAAACATCGATGTTAAAGTCACCTGAAATGATTAAACTTCAACGAATTATAACAGAGAAAATTTAGAAGGGATTCAAATTAAAAAGGATCTGTATAAGCCAATGATTGTAAATTTTTCCTACGGAATTTAGATTGACTTTTATACCTCCCACTTCAAAGTCTAGATCACAACTGTAATCAACCTTGAAGGGTTGGAATATCAGTCTTTTCTTAACGAAAATTTGCCACACCTCCGCCTTTGCAATGTTTTCGGTTGAAATATTGCTGCCAATTGAAAATTTTCAATTTTAAACACAATATCCGCTTCAGGTGAGAAGCTATATGCTCAGTGACTATGAAAACGTCCGGATGGAGCCCCCCAGCCATGAGCGATAGCTCATCAACTTTATTAGAAGCTGTTTGTGCGTTTTGATGCACAACAATAAATTTTGATTGTGAAAACGGAATTTTGTTATTTTGTTTAAAATTTAGGTTATTATTTTGTACATCCGATGCTGATATCCTTGATTTTAAGTCATATTTGATGTCACTAGAATTAAAGATTTTTTTGGTTGTAGCCAC
The DNA here is from genome assembly GCF_021130785.1 of Homalodisca vitripennis. Taxonomy (NCBI): domain Eukaryota; kingdom Metazoa; phylum Arthropoda; class Insecta; order Hemiptera; family Cicadellidae; genus Homalodisca; species Homalodisca vitripennis. The sequence goes on from NW_025777209.1 coordinate 1,492, forward strand.
TTTTGTTGTTGTTGAGCTTCACTACGTCCGCAAACGTCTCAAAGGACAGCGTCCGGAGGCTCCACTGCAGCCGGTGTCTTACAGGCAACTGACTTCTTCGACAGGTGGTCAGTCCGGGGCAGAGACGGTCTACAGGACTTGAGAGGAGGCGGACGCGATGTAACAGCACGGCAGAAACCTTCCCATACACTCCATCAGGAGCTCGGCCAGCAGACGCTTACACTGAGGCTTTAGATGCATCCCATGGTTCGTGAATGCATCCCTTCTGATTACGGTTGAAATCCACCACCTCCACTCCTCCACTCACTCTGCCTCACGCAGAGCTCCTCTATGTAGGCGTTAATTAAGGATGTCTCCCTGTTGATCGGATGTTGGGCGGGTAAGTCGTGTTGGTGAGGCAGAGTGGATACCACTACCTTAGCTGTCCTTAATTTGGAAGTGATGCAGCGCTCCAGATGTGTTGTAGATGTTGCGCTGCTGACCGATGGCGACATCGTCCGTGCCTTGCCAATAATCACATAGCAGCTGTCTGGCGGAAGAGAGGACTGTCAGAAGTGACACTCAGCAGCCCAGCCCCGGGTCTGCAGACACCCTTCACTTTCGTGTCAGCAGTCACCATACAGCGGACGAGGTCGACAACATCACGGCTGTGGCTATCCCCGGCGATGGTGGATGCTACGAAAAGGGAGAGATCTTGTTTGATTGGGGACCGGCTGTTTAACTTGTTTGGTTCTCCGTTTTGCTCTAGACCTCCTTCTCCTTCCCAATAGGCTTGCGAAACCTCTTGCTTTACATTCTCCATTACGCTGTTTAGCACAGTAAAGCTTTTTGTCGTCTCAAGTGGTAGTGGGCTCCTTTTTCCGCGTTGAACCGTCCATTCGACTTCCCAGAGGTGAAGTCGTCGTGCATGATCACTTAGCGCTGTCTGTAGTCTTTGTGCACGATAACTATGCGCATAGTTAGTCATCACGCACGTGTCCCCATGCTGAAGGCGTTCAAAGCTCGTCTAAAAACAACATTGCTTACACATGCGTTCTACAGTATAGACGGGTTTATGGCACACAATTGGGAGACCTCTCAATTAGTTGACTGAGTGAGATAGAGTGAACGGAAAATTGTATGTATGGAAGGGACTTCGATGGTAGAACGAATGGAAAGTTTAGCTCGATATACCTGACGATTGCTATAACGTTGTTTTTATGTTCTATGCAATAAATAGTTTATTATTATTACACTATGCGCAGGATATAGTTAGTCATCACGCACGATAATTAGGAGAAGGTGAAGTCGTCGTGCATGATCACTTAGCTCTGTCTGTAGTCGTCGTGCCCGTTCACTTAGCATATGATTGGATGTCTCAGATCATAGAGCTTATAATAAAGTTGCATCACGGATTTTTCTACGTGAAAAACTTTCATTACCTGAGCTGAGAGTACTTTGTAAGGTCAGATAGTTTAAACGATCAACATTCGTAAGTATTTTTTACTAAAAGGAGTAAGTATTGTTGATAAAATTGTCCTTCCTTTTATTATTTCCTTATGTTAGGGTATTTTTCAAATTGCGTATTTTCGTTGGCGATGTTTACAAGAATAAGACATCAGCTGCCCCATTCCTGCAGTCAGGTCTTAATTTGCTGCCTCAACGTGGCTCCGACGATGAGTTTTACATCAGCCACTCATCATCACAACAAGTACATTTAATTCCAGAATACGAGATACCCTGATATCTCTTGAAATTTATAGAAAACATTTATTTCCAAGGAAACAATGCGTCATCAATCGCATCAGTTTTGATGAAGATTAAATTGGTACTCTACCATCTCACCTGCTAACGTTTCTACCTCAAAAAATATTAGCTGAGCTGTTGATCACTATATTCTTTTAGAAAAGTGTCGTTTTCAAGTGTACACAGGCTGCCTATACAGTGGAAATTGGCTCTAGGTCCTATGGCTTCAACAAATGATTTCAAAAAGATTGTAATTAAGATATTGAAGTTCAACCTGAGCAGCAATAGCCTCCACCCTAAAAAACAAAAAGAAATTATTCAACACTCAATTAGAATGTACCCGAGAATGAGTATTTTTAATTTATATATACAAATATGATTATGAATGGACATCCATGCCAACGTTGGTAGAGGTTGCATCATAATTCCTTGGTAAGACACCTTCACATTGTAATTTTACTTTTCTAAGCAAATCAAGGAAATTTAAAGAGAATTAGAGCACCACTGTACTGGCACACCACTACTTTAATCTACTTTACCTAAAATCATGAAGCTTAACTATATGACTCAATAAAAAATCGTATTAAATAGGTAAATATCTTGAATGCTACCAGCAGATGTTTTTTTTCGATTGATTTAATTGTTACAGAAAATTAAACAAATAAATAATTTAATTTGAAAACTACCTTAACACATTTATTTCCTCTAAGTTTGAACAGCCATAAAATAATATGATTTCTCCCAAGTATTATTCTCGGCACGGAAGTATGAAAATTGGAAACAGTAGGAATAGCACAGAGAATGAGTAAGAATGCAAACCAATTTGAGGAAGGTTTAAACCATACAAAATGTTTGCTCCCTCCTAAGTATTTTAATTATCGTTCACTTTGACGACATAGTTCATCGGCACATCAGTAACTTTGGGTCTTGCATCATAACGGTTTATCAGTAAATTAAAATTTAAATAGAAAAATGAAAGGACAAATAAATAAAATTACACTAATCACATATTTCCCGTTTAAAATTGAGAGCAATTTTGATTCACATCCGAGGTGCGCGTTTTTATGGTCGCCTAGTCACACAGCTGATGAGTCACCGTCATTTTATCTGTGGACTATAGCATGGATCAGGTGTGTTATTTGTGTTTATACGTGTATCTTTGTTTCATACTGGTTATTTATTTTGTCATTCAAGCTGTTAGTTGTATCCCATTTATTGGTTTATAAATTTCGAGGTTCTCCATGCCAGTTATAATACTCATTTTATGTTTATGGAGTATATCTAAATTATATAGAATTCTACTAAAAGCTATGTCTGTGCAGCATTAATTATTGGACAATGCTGGATTTCGGAGCTTTTTGACAGGCGCTCTTGGATCTTCCTCTTTTTCCTCTAATAGACAACTTCCACACGTAATCCTATAAATACCATAATCATCGAATTCATATTTATTTTGTTCTGTGGCGTTGGATTTTTCAATATCTTACATTTCGTTGATTTATACAACTGTTATTTTACCTAATATTTGTTATATTGTTTGTGATTCCCAGTGATAACAATACATTCTTAAGCAAAATTAAATTTGAAGCAATTATTACAAATGTATGAGCAAACACACAAAAACAAGCAATTACATTCACATTAACGATACAATCATTACTTTAAAATTCATGTTAGGAGAATGTCTAAAGAAAGTTTAAGTTATTTATCGTTTTATGTGCTGTATGGACAACCTGAATATGAAAGGAGTAACACTATTAAATATTGTTACACACATGAAAGGGGACAGGAAAGTGTACGTAACCACAAATAATATAACTAGAAATATTAGTATACGAGTTAGTATAAGTACAGCAGTGTAATGCAAATACTGCAGCTCTGTACAGGACATAAATTGGCTATTGAGACGAGTGTTAAATTGCAAAGTGCTTAGAACAGTAAATGTAATGTATTTCTTGTTAAAGCCTTCTTGTTATACGAGACATAAATTAGCTATTGACAACAGTGTTAAATGCAAAGTGCTCAGAGCAGTAAACGTGTTAACATAGTATAAAATCCATTTCTTGCTATATCATACCAATATAATTACATAAATTAGCTATTGTCAACAGTTTTAATCGCAAAGTGCTTAGAACAGTAAAAATGTTAACATAGCATAGAATGTATTTCTTGCTCTACCCTACAACTACCTATACACAGCATACATTGGCTAATGAGTACAGTGTTAATTGCAATTTCCTTAGAGTAGTAAACGTGTTAATATACTATACCATATATTTTTTTCTATATCCTACTAATATAAGGACACAAATTTAATTAGCTATTGAACACAGTGTTAATTTCAAAATGCTTAGAACAGTAAACGTGTCAACATAGTATACAACATATTTCTTGCTATATCCTACTAATATATGGACGTAAATTAGCTATTGACAACAGTGTTAATTGAAAAATGCTTAGAACAGTAAACGTGTCAACATAGTATACAACATATTTCTTGCTATATCCTACTAATATATGGACGTAAATTAGCTATTGACAACAGTGTTAATTGCAAAATGCTTAGAACAGTAAACTTGTCAACATAGTATACAACATATTTCTTACTATATCCTACTAATATATGGACGTAAATTAGCTATTGACAACAGTGTTAATTGAAAAATGCTTAGAACAGTAAACGTGTCAACATAGTATACAAAATATTTCTTGCTATATCCTACTAATATATGGACGTAAATTAGCTATTGACAACAGTGTTAATTGCAAAATGCTTAGAACAGTAAACTTGTCAACATAGTATACAACATATTTCTTGCTATATCCTACTAATATATGGACGTAAATTAGATATTTACAACAGTGTTAATTTCAAAGTGCATAGAACAGTAAACATGTCAACATAGTATACAACATATTTCTTGCTATATCCTACTAATATATGGACGTAAATTAGCTATTAACAACAGTGTTAATTGCATAGTGCATAGAACAGTAAACGTGTCAACATAGAATACAACATATTTCTTGCTATATCCTACTAATATATGGACGTAAATTAGCTATTGACAACAGTGTTAATTTCAAAGTGCATAGAACAGTAAACGTGTCAACATAGTATACAACATATTTCTTGCTATATCCTACTAATATATGGACGTAAATTAGCTATTGACAACAGTGTTAATTTCAAAGTGCATAGAACAGTAAACGTGTCAACATAGTATACAACATATTTCTTGCTATATCCTACTAATATATGGACGTAAATTAGCTATTGACAACAGTGTTAATTCCAAAGTGCATAGAACAGTAAACGTGTCAACATAGTATACAACATATTTCTTGCTCTACCCTACCACTATCTACAAACGAGATAAATTGGCTAATGAGGATAGTGTTAATTGTAAAGCCCTTAGAACAGTAAACGTGTTAGCATAGTATACAATGTATTTCTTGCTATACAATATCACATGTAATTAACACCTCTACTGCGTCTCCATATTTACTAATGAGGACAGTGAGTAATGCCGCCGCAAAGCGTCTGCCGCAGTCAATAGCATGAACTACTGCATCTACAATAGCATTCTTGTTTAAGGTAAAATTACTGTATTACGAGTATAAAATGTCATGTAATCACTGTCTTTCATCTACATGTGTTATAATTATTAAAACACTCTTGGATTTGATGTAAAATAAAGAGGTTTTTTGGCGAACCAGAGATTGTTTTTGCCGAGTTTTATAAATGACTTTTATCTAACGGTATCCCAAACCACTTTTATTTATATATTTAACTATGAGCCTTTGCCTTTTCATTGCAAAACATGCTTAGTTATTTTCCCGATATCTCAAAATGTTGATATTTGGTACGCCTCATGACAAATACAAAACAAACGCTTTTTCATACTGAATAAACATCAATATGGATTGAAATGTTGATTTGCCTGGTATAAACATTATTTTGCTTTTCCTATAACGATGCAATTTGCCACACATGTACGTTATGCACTCAACTGAAAACTTAAATATTCATAAATATCAACTACCCATAAGGGCTGATCTTTGTTTTTTACCTTCCCGCATTCCTATAAAATGAAATTTTCCACACAAGGCCCCATTACTTAAATACAAAAATTAAAAAAGCATACATATCAATCACACATAGGGGTAATAAGGTTGCAACTCCTAGAAGAACTTTATTTATGTTTCTTGAACTTTCTCACGTCATAAAAATGTGAAAATATACACACATTTTTATTATGCTTTTAACAGACTTCCGGCACCGGAAATACCTTACACCGGAAGTACAGTAGATGGATAATAGCAGTGAAAACAAAATTTGGTGGTGACAAAAATGTCGTTTACTGTATTGTGTACACAAAGACTTACAATCCACATGCACAACATTTCACAGTGTGAGATTATCTAAACTACTGTTAGTCTAGTTTAGATAATCTATCGTTGTTAGTATCACAGAAACGTAAAACAGGATGATGAAAAATCTAGCAATGTTTAAGATCTAACGGGATGTCTCGCCATCTGGTAGACGCCCTATATATAGATGCCCTTACAATGTGGCACCCGGAAGCTTCTTAGCTCTAAATGATCTAAGACATATATGACCCTCTGGGTGATCTTGGCTTCTGTTTTCATGGTCTATCGAAGCTCTCAGACATTTAGTGCTTTGACCTTTTGGTCCGGTATAATGAAATAGGTCTCAATAATTTTGTTACATTTGCTGAAATTTGCAAAATATGTATATAGCTCTACCAATATTTCTCAAGTTCCACAGATTCATAAAACGTCTGTTATTGTATCATACAAAGTAAGTTTTCCCAATGGCTAATCCTCAATAGCTCCAAAAGAGTAATCCTTGGTTGAAGTCCTTCACGCCATGGCTGCAAAGAGTGTTTATGTTGATGAAAGTTAATCTATATATGATGATATTACTAAAATATGTAAGGTAATACAGCAGAAACCTCCTATGGTTTTTGGCTTAAAGGATACTGTAACCAATTCTGGGTTAACATTTATTCCATATAAAGTTCATGTTAGCATATACAAGTACATAGCATATGTATAAATAGGATTTGGCCAAAGGAGCTCTTTTTAAATAGGTAGTTTTAGGTCACTGGCGCAAATTAAGATCCCCGATAGATAAATAGAAAGCCGAGGATTTGTTTATCCCTGGAGGCTCTCAGAACTTGCCTACTAAGCCGATTTCAGGCTGTAGTTGAAAGTTTGTTTTTTTTCCGCAATTAGAAAATATTTCGTGTCATTTAAAATCCAATGCGTATACAGCTTAGTTATAGAAAACTGATATAAAAGACATCACAACATCTAAATTTCACTATGTAAAATCTATTAGACTACAGTAACGTTAAAATGGGATTATAGGGTGAGTCCTGACCACCCGTGCAGTATTTACAGCTGTCTTAATAAGTGACTTCCACACTTTTTCTATCTCTTTTGTTCATAATTTGGCCTCTCCGAATCCGTTAAAATTATTTTCAATTTTGAAAAATGCCCCTAAAGGGCCCAATTTGGGGGGTTAGGGGTACTTTTTGGGGAATTTTCAAATGTAAACATGGGTCGTGTGATACATCAATTTAAAGGTCTCATTACACCGAACATTTTGGCGCAAACAAAAGTTAATTATCTTTAACCGTATGTACAGGGTGTACCAAAAACGTTTTTGAAATAGAACTTTAAAATAAAGTACCGTGTTACCCTACCTACAATACGGAACAGCTCCAGATTTTTTTCCTAACTTGGTATTGACCTATTTTTCAATGAAATATGTGGTACGGGCATTTTTCACTGGATTTTCTAAATTTCAAAAATATTCAAAAATTTAAGAATACAAAAAATCCTTACACTCAAATTTCTTAAATAGCAACATATAATAAATTTTATATCAAATAAAAGGTCTTTTTAAAACAAACTTTTTTTGTATTTAACTTTTTTCCCTATCTCTTACTGTTTCAAAATGGCAGCCGAAAAACTGAATTACGTATATCTGTTTACAAAATGTAACAAATTATTTTTATTTGAACAAACAGGTTTTTGTGATTAAATAAACAGAAACTGGTTATGAAATCAGACCAAAATTCAACATGTTTTAATTTTCTAATGTGGCCCAATATTTTTGTAGTAGTTTCCATGTTATCTTTTAAAGATAACATTGATTCATGTATGCACAATCTCAATGCAGTCTTGGACTAGAAAGGTACTTTGTACCACCCTCAACAGGCTTATCACTTTGCGGTATGCTGGCTAGACATCTTTATCTGACAAATGTGATAAGGCTACCCTTAGTCAGTTCATTGGTGTCTGCTGTTAAGGACAGCTTGTGGTTTTTTCGAAATGCCGTACACAAATGCAGAGGAATTCGATATGCTAATGGTGTTAGGCGAATGTTTTCAAAACTATATGGCTTCTGCGAGGGTGTATGCCGAACGGTTTCCAAATATAGAGCCTCAGTCACGAATGGCCTTTTAAAGACTTGCTATTCGAGTTTGTGAAACAGGACAGGTACAAGCCTGACAGCAATAAGGGAAAAACGCTTGCAAGGCCTGTAAGAAGTGATAGGGCACCAGAAGTATTGGCGGCGGTGCAACTAAACCCAAATGATTCTTCCAGAAGAATAGCTATTGATTCTGGTATGAGTCAAAGTTCAGTGGTGAGGATCCTGAAAGACAATAAAATACATCCCTACAAGATGCCCCTGCACCAAGAGCTTCATGGTGATGATGGCATTCAAAGAATGAATTTTTGTTTGTGGGCAAGAGAAATGTGCTACAAAAATGAACATTTTTTTCGCAATCTACTATGGTGTGACGAAGCTACATTTCGGAGCAACGGCGAAGTTAACCGTCACAACATGAGGTACTGGGCTCATGAGAACCCCCACTGGATACGAGAGGTTGACAACCAGAGGTACTTGGTGTGGTATTGTTGGTAGGAGGAATTGTAGGTCCTTTTTTCTTTGAAGGACACCTAGATGGTGAGACTTATAACAATTTTTTAATTAATCACTTGCCTAACTTATTAATAGATGTACCTGACGAAGTTGTTGGCAATATGTGGTTTATGCACGACGGTGCTCCGGCTCACTACTCGCACAACGTGCGACAAATGCTTGATGAAGAATATCCTGGAAGATGGGTTGGAAGAGGTGGTCCAGTTAACTACCCACCAAGATCCCTAATTTGACCTGTATGGACTTTTACTTATGGGGTAGGCTGAAAGACTTAGTTTATGTTTTACGACCGACAACACCCGAAAATATGATGCAGCGAATCCGGAATGCTATAAATTCAATCAGCCACGAAGAAGTGTTGCGAGCTGTAGATTAGCTTAAGTTCCAGATTAGAACTGTGTTTAGCAAATGACGGACTACAATTCGAGCACCTGTACTAGCAAAATCAATGAAAGGTAAGATTATGGCTGGTTCAGAGGTCATTCAGAGCTATTAAGCAAATTAAAAATTAAAGGACATATTTTTATTTCATATCATTTAAAAATAATTTGTTACATTTTGTAAACAGACATACGTAATTCAGTTTTTCGGCTGCCATTTTGGAAACAGTAAGAGATAGGGAAAAAAAGTTAAATACAAAAAAAGTTTGTTTTAAAAAGACATTTTATTTGATATAAAATTTATTATATGTTGCTATTTAAGAATTTTGAGTGTAAGGATTTTTTATATTCTTAAATTTTGAATATTTTTGAAATTTAGAAAATCCAGTGCAAAATGCTCGTACCACATATTTAATTGAAAAATAGGTCAATAGCAAGTTAGGAAAAAAATCTGGAGCTGTTCCGTATTGTAGGTAGGGTAACACGGTACTTCATTTTAAAGTCCTATTTCAAAACGTTTTGGTACACCCTGTACATACGGTTAAAGATAATTAACTTTTTGTTTGCGCCAAAATGTTCGGTGTAATGAGACCTTTAATTGATGTATCACACGACCCATGTTTACATTTGAAAATTCCCCAAAAAGTACCCCTACCCCCCAAATTGGGCCCTTTAGGGGCATTTTTCAAAATTGAAAATAATTTTAACGGATTCAGAGAGGCCAAATTATGGAGAAAAGAGATAGAAAAAGTGTGGGAAGTCACTTATTAAGACAGCTGTAAATACTGCACGGGTGGTCAGACTCACCTTATATAAAGGTTTAAGAACAGAAATTCCTCATACATGCATGTTGTTATCTTTTTAACCGATTAACATATCTTATAAAGTTCCTAAGGTTTATGTAATGGTATTGAAAACAAAAATAAGGGTTGATTATTATTTTTATATTTTTAACTATTAATATGCTACCATTATCATTGAATATTGACATAGAATATACTGTACATATATTTGCTAGAAAACAATAAAAATAAATAAAAATGTACTGAAAATACAGTTTTAGTTGTAAGAAGAATGTTGTGTAAATACTGACGAAGTGCTGATTGATCTTTCCGGACAGTAGTTACGTGACCGGGCTGTAGAGCGCGCTTCATCAAGTAATTGGAATCCCTGCAGTATAGAGTGATCCCACTCTCATTTATACACACAACAATAACAACGTGAACTTTCTTCTAAATGCCAGCATTCAATTGTGTGATCCAAGAACTCAGGGCATATCCGAGCCTTACTGTGAACTCGTGGACTTAGCAAAGTTTTCACATAATCAATATACTTACGTTTCAGTTAACATAGGAACTGCCACTAAATGTCTAAGAAAAATTTATAATGAAAAAAAAATACATACAAGTAAACATTTAAATTTTGTATTTTGTTACTATTCAAAACTTAACATACTTCATCTATATTTAGTTTTGATTATTAAAAGCAATTATAAATGTAGGCTTAAAATAGCTTACAATTTTAGAAAATGGGGCAAGAGAAAAAATTATGAATATAATTTTTAATAGTAGTATTTACACGATTATATATTGTGAAACTACTTTCGTTTTATTATTCAACCTATTGGTTGGATCCCATTTTTATGATTTTTAAATTTCATGGTTAACTGCTTTCTCTTCGTGATTTTTGATTTCGGAATTTCTCTTTTTATGAATTCCTACTTTTTTAACCATAACAAAACATTGTGTGTTCGTTGCACATATACATAAGTAAAAAGTACCTAATACATATCATCACCTTACAACGGAAGAAAAAATAGGATGACGTCATTGCTTGTACAAAGATAATCAGTATACACGAGTAAGATTTTTAAACTTCATTTAGAATTAGCTTTAAATTCGGAATTTGCAGTGATCATCTACTTACCCGGGGAGATACTTTTACACTAAAGGAAAACCCTACTTCTTCCATAACTTTAACTTATACGGATTAAAAGAAAAACGTGTTTATGAAAATAAAAATAAAATTTTATCACATTAATCATTTGAAATATCCTATTATAATAAAAATATTGTTGTATTTTACTTAAAACTGTATAAAAGATGTATAAAAATAGCAATATTTAATATTACATTACTATGAAACACGCAGTTTTTGGTTACGGTCTCACCAGCAAAGTAAATCGCAACAGATACCAAAAGGAGTTTGATATGAGTTTCGAAATAGTTTTTTGGGATGTTTATGATTTTTAGGGAGCTTATTTATTATTTTTTTACTAATTTAAGTTTCATAGCAGTATTCGTAATAAAAGTGCCGTGAGCTAGGGATGGTAACAGAGCGCACGAGTGCGCCAAAATCAAAACTTGTAACAGACTTTTAAGGTTGAATTTCTAATCTATATTTTCTCTATTACCCTTTAAATAAGTTAGGAATACTATACACAACTTGTTCCTTCGCTGAGGCTAGTGGCAAAATTTGACATATAATATGACTCATTCCATTGTTGAGTTGTCCTGCAGAAAGATAGATGGATATAAAAAAAATAATAAGAAAAAACATCTCTTCAGTGTACAATAGAGGAATTGTTTATCTTTATTAACGTTCATCAAAGTTCCATGGTTATGTATGCACTGATCACAGCACTCATTATTGTTTATGTCGAAAGTAGGTTTCATGCATATCAAAAGTATAAAGATTTAATCTTTCTCTAGAAGTTTCTGTTAGCAAGGGAGGGTACTAGAACGGAAGAGTAAGCTGAAATCAAATCTAGTTTCCAAATCATGACGTGGTTTTTCAACTCTATTTTTCCTGTTAGCACTAGAAAAAAATGTTTCGTGTACAAAAATTTTATGATAGTACTCAGTTTGTTTACAAATATATTTGCTTGGTGTTTTCTCGTTCGTTGTGTTCTTACTGGGTTACCCATAAGACCAATATAAAAATATTGATTAACGCCCAGCCAATTCCCATAGGCTTATACATTATTAATTTAATTCCCAAATGCATTTTCCACAAACATAGACTAAAAGTGGCAGAAGCACCAACAACGTGCACATAAGTTTGGAGGTTTGATGAAGCATTGAAACTATCAAATATTTTTATCGAAATTAATGATTTGGCTTGTTAAAAATTTATCCAGAATTAAAAAAACTATGATGTAATAGTGAATTTTTGCAAACATCATCTACTATTATTCGTTTGGCTGCACACCAAGAGGGATTGTAAAACTTTATTTAAAATCTGGAAAAGAGGATTTGGCTCTTTAAAACGCCAATAACAAATACACAACTTTGACAGACTTTTGATTAAAAACAAGAAGCTCATAAATATCTGTATTCAAAAATTCATGACCATTAAAAATTAAAAGTATCAAAAAGGCAAAGGGTTAGGAACTAAATTATAGGGCGGATATATAGTGTTGCACCAAATGATGTAGAGGGATGTTACATTTTTTTTTTTTTTTGCTTTAGGGTATTGGGGTGGATTCACAGATCCTCACACGTCAACCTGAGCTTATTGTGTGCCCCTTTGATGTTAGAGGGGTAAGCCTATCTTTGTGCCCTTAATTAGGCTAAGAAGCTTTTCCCCGATACTAGCATCTGGTTCGTCGCCTGGTTGTTTATCACCGAAAAGAGCCCTTCTCCTTGCTCCCAGTCTCTCACAGTCCAGTATTATGTGTTTTGCAGTCTCTTCAGACTTATTGCAGAGTCTACACTCCGAGTCCTCATTTCGTAAACCTAGAGTGTTTAGGTGTTTCCTGAAGTGGCCGTGTCCAGTGATCAAGGCAATCACTTGCTTAACCCGATCCCTGCCCAGCCCCATCAGCCATCTGGTGAAGCCGGAGCTAGAATCAGTGAGCAGTCTTTTGCCGAGTGCTTGTCCTTGGTGACTCTGCCACCCGCAAGCGGTGTGTCTTCCTGGACCATTTGTTTATACTTTGGTAAGCGGCTGACTTGCTTATACCACAACTCGGTTCTGGACCGATGTATGGCATGCTTGCTCCGCTTTTGGCAAGCCTGTCGGCGTATTCGTTGCCACCGTTGCCGGTACCCAACCAAGACGCACAAAGTTGCGTGATCCAAGCTTGCAGAGAGTGTTAAAGCACTCCCACACAAGCCTAGATGAAATGCAGCTGAAATGCTCAAGAGCTTTAAGAGCTGCCTGACTGCCTGACATTATACAGATGTTCATTCCCTGGTACCCTCTGGTGAGGCCTAGGTTGGCACAGGCTAGGATACCATAGATTTCGGCTTGAAATATGGAGCAGTTCCGACCCAAACTGCCGCAAAGGGTTACATTAGAATATTACTTCTTCATGTCGAAGGAGGAAAATCCTTCAAATGGAGAAATATTAAAGAAACATATAGCGGTGTATGTAAAGAATCAGTCATTGCCTGAGGACTACTAGAAGACCGCCAAGAAAGAAGAAAATTGCCTGGAAGAAATGCAAACTATCAATATCTATGGTTAAAGGTTTACAGAACTCATAATCGAAGATTTTAGATTTGAAAATGTAGAAGATGCTGGAAACTTGGCACTCAATTATAGATTTCATAATATCTGACGATGTAACAGAGAATTTAAACATGCCACTGGAATATTTAAACTCAGTAACACTTTTTAGTGTTACTTAGTGTTACTAATGCCACTACACAATTTAAAATAAAAAACTCGATATGTAGTTATGTAAATCAGAAAGACGAATTCATCTTCTGGAATGTTAAATGGAGCAAAACTAATTGTGAAATTTATGTTTTAAAAATATTTAAACTTGGAAATAATTAATGGTAGAAACAAAGAGCAATCAGTAAATCTTCCAAGTTATTCTTGACTTAATTAATAACAGGAGTCAAAAGCATGCATTTTTCTATTCTCAGAATTCAATTTAAGTTACGAATACCACTACAATGACGATAAATAAAGCTCAAGGTCAAATATTTCCAAAAATTAGTATCTATTTGGAAGTTTAGAAAGTATTCATGGAAAAGTATATGTAGCCTTTAATAAAGCAGGAGTACCTCAAGAATTATAGTTGCAAATAGAAGACCGAAACACACAAGAAAGAATAAGTTATATAAATATATCGCTTACCAAGAAGTTCTATTCATGTTCTTTTTGGTGCAACTAATGTCGTGTATATACTTTCCTAGAATGTTCACCTGAGATCAATTATGTAGTGTGTTTGAAGGAGATTCCTTTGAACTATCTATACTTGTGCTCACTAACAATATCCGATCGGAAAGAATATACAATCAGCAGTTAATTTACAATTTATGAAATATTATCAGTTTCTTTATGTTCACATACACTCAATGTACTTAACTCTCAAATATCGAATGAAACAATTATTGTTTACTGGTTAATAAATATTAACATATTATAAGAACACAGAGCAGAATTTCGCATGAGTAATATTCACACATGTCACGTATGGTTTTAGCCCTTTATGATATTAACTCAATCATTTTTATATTTTAATTATATTCATTTAGTATGCAAAACATTAAAAGACATTAAACAGCATTAAACATTAAGTATAATGTTTTATACTTTGTTTCATGTAAGTACTAATGATTAGTTATTTGAAATTTGAGGGAAACATTCAAGTAAGGACTAATTTCCTAGAGCTATTTTTTTACCTGATTATGACAAATTAAAAGAACTCAAAACTTCTTGTACACACACAACTAACAACAGTAAACTCATAATATCAACGAAAAGTTCGATCCCTATGTTAACAAATAATAGGATAATAGTGGCGTATTCGATATTGGCTTTAACAATGATCTCTGAAGCACAGGTTGTTAGATCCGGTGTTAAAAATGGGTGGTCAAATAGATATGCTTTCAAGATACTCGTTCCATCTAGATTTCCAAATACTGCTTACTTTATTACAGGATGAAAGCTTAAAATCTGTTTAAATGCTAGATCCTGCGCAGTATATTTCCTCCTAATCCTCATGCTATTATTCGTCATATAATAGAATTTACTACCAATTTAGTTAAAACCGATTCAAATTGACAGTGGGAATCGATGAGAGTGAAATTTCAACTTCTAAATAAAACGAGTAGCCTTGGAGTAAAACCCACTTCGAACGAAAAAGGAAATTTATCCACCAATCGTTGGCATGACTTTTTTCTAAGATATTTTTTATCAGAAGGAAAATAAAAATATTAGTATTAAGTTGAAATCAATAAATTCTTGTCTTTGTATACTCAGAAACTTCGGTAAATCTTAAATATTAGCAACACATCACCGTTTATGTTTTGTTGTAATTTATATAACATTAACTCCGCTTTAATTTAATATATATTTATATTATTATTACGATTTGAAAGAATCTTCAATATACTCTACAAATGTGTATTCACTAGTATTAGATCGTTATGAAGAAATAAGATATTAAGTAGCTATATCTTAGTATTAAGAAACACAACTCCTAGTTTTAAATAAAATTGATGGAGTATAATCATTAATTTTATCTTATTTATCCTTTATTATTAACCAGTTAATCATTTTAAAACAGACATTATATAAGTCGGCGTACAAGAATAATTAATAAGATTTATTGCTGTTCAAATAATACTACTTCTTACGTAGTATCACACAAAGTTGTTGAATTAATAAGGATGTAATAAGTTACTTGGATTATTACTGAGTAAATATAAAACAAAACACTAATGGATTGATAGCTGCCGTTGCTCATTGACGTGTACATTAATTATTTATATTTCAAATAGATAATAATTACATTATCCACATTTTCCCCAAGATAAGGTGTGTTTGACAATTTGGTCACGGATTTAATTAAAGAGACTAATTAAACGTTGTCAGGCTTTAATGAAACTGAGAGCCAATCAGAGGCTGCCGTTCCACTGGCCATGTGATTGCCCACCAGATATATCAACTGATTTTTGGCACGGCCCACTTGGCTCCAACCGTGTTTGTTTACGGGAGCGATTCCAGCACTCGTTCAGAGTAACGTGAAATTACAAAGAACACAGCTTTTTCACGCCTCAAAGAATTAACTTCTTGGATTTTAATTTCGTAACTGTCATATTCAAAGTAATGCCTAATACAAGCACAATGAAATGTAAATATGAGTTTATTTTAAATTTATTTATATTTTCTTTTTAACACTAACAAATACTATTAGTGTAATGTTAGGTGTTAAGATCACTATTGGAAAAGTTGGCCGCTTAGTATAATTTAGTTTTTATAAAGGAAAAAGTTTGTGTTTTAATTTAATAACCTATATGGATGAATTACAACATTACAAAGGTTAACTAATTATGCTTTCAGGTTAAACGTATTGATGATTCAAGTGTAGAAGTTTTGCATTGTTGTTTGCATTAAAAGTGGTGTTCAGCATATTTAAAACATTTTATAGATAAAATAAAAAACCTTAATAATTATCCATTAACTGTTATGTTGTATTTGCTTACTAGCACATTTAGTCTAAAAACTACTATACTTAATTATATATGCCTAAATATGAAGGACGCTGGAGTGCCACTATGCTTCACGTATCTAAATCAGAATTCAACGGTATCACTTTGGAGGTTAAAAAATAGCTTTTGTCAAATATGGAATGTCTTATGTCATCTGACGCTGACGACGTTAGGGCTAAGAAGCCCTCTCTGTAACAATTACCATGAGTTTTTGTTTATCTATGTGTAAAATACGCCAAGAAAAAGTAGAGAAGTGGTCATGAAATCTTACTTGAAGCCTTAGTTCTCTATAGGAAGAGTTTAACTTAATCTTTGAAAATTGCATATGTGCGTGTGCGAGCGTGGCTTTAGTATATTTCCATTATTAATAGAAAATATGACCCACTGAACATCTACCAACATTTGTATATATTTAGTAAAAAATATATTTTTCAACAAAAAGTGTATTACAATTCATAATGATTTTATTTACAAATATATTGTTACATAATCAAAATTGTATAAATTTGTATAATATAATATGCGAGACAGAGAATTAAGCATTATAAAAATAATTTTAAATGTTGATGAAATAGAAATAACTAGTTGTGAAAATCAGATAGATTCTAGTGATCCTTATCACCTGGTAGCTGAGACGAGGATTGTTATCTCTACTCCATTGTCACACCAATCAGTCTAATTATTCAACCAGTTACTCTTCAATACATTTGACTTTACGAATATTAAATGTACGAGTAATCAACACAGGGGGTTCATCTTAACATTCATGACGCATTGGATTAAGATTCAAGACCACACAAGATACAGGATTTACAGACCAAGATACAAGACCAACCTTAATACTGACTTTTTAATGTAAAATTTTTAAAAAAACCTTGCAGCGTCAAACATTTGAAAAAATTACTGTAAACTTGCCATGAAATTTCAGTCAATAAGCTTAAATATCCAGCACACTTGTACGAAGAGCTTAAATACAATTTTTTGTCGATATGTAAGATTTGGCAAAAAAAAAAACAATACCTTTGAAACTGTAATTCGTAAAATATTATATATCGCTACAAAATTGTTTATACATTATTTCAAGGTATTCAAAATTAACAACAGATTTTGTTTAGATTTTAAAGCTTAAAAAATCAAAATCATGTCAAACTCTATTGAAAGTTAACTTTCATTGGGTTTTAAAGATCCACGTTGAAATGTTTATATATCTACTTTACTTTTTTAATATAGTGAAAAATAAATGGTTACCTTCATATATACATATGATATATAACATATAATAACAGCGTGCCTCATCGTGATACCTTACACTTATAAACGAGTTATGACATTTATAATTTTGATTATAAACATAGAGAATACTATACTATATAACTGGAAAAATTTTAACTTCTGTCTGCCTGTCTTTGTGGGTATATTTCTGTCTGCCCGCAATATATCTGAAGAAGGAAATGACTTAAAGATTTAAAATTGTCATGAAACTGAATTATTTTATATGGAATACTGTGTTTATTATAAAAAAAATCAAACAACAAAGTTTTTTATTTGGTTTAGCTTTACCTTAAATACTCTAGACACAATTTCTGGTGTGGCAGATGCCGTTTTAGTGGCACCCAAATAATTTGTTATAACATTCCCCATAGGGATGTAGGCAATTGTTATCACATGTCAAGTTTCCCATATTTATGCTTGGTATACATAACATCTTGGTACCCTTCCTCATGTTTCTTTCTACCACACAATGTTTCTAAATACTCTTGCACAGCATCGGAATATATACTTTTCAATAAAACAGAACAATGATGATTTAAGCTGAAACTACCAGAAAGTTTCAGGTACCTTTAGTGCATTAGTTAGGTATTATAGAAAAGAATATAAGTAAAAGTACGCAAAGCGTACATTCGTTTTTGCATAATGTATAAAAGAGATACAATATTAAGGTTTGTCGTAACTAATTTATTTGCTTTATTCACGCGACCTTCAAAATCAAATGAACACGCTGTCACGACAGTAATCAGATTCAGCTTAGAGCGATGCGTGAATACTCGCCCGGGAGACGCTAATTGACGGCTTAACCATTTTATGTTTCCGTTTGTACGAACAGTCTTTCACCTCGAATGTGTACTTTTCACAATAATCCAGAACATTATACAACTGGAAGCAGCCTCTATTATTTCTGATTGCTGAACTCTGCTCTTTTGTGTGTTGTTTTTAAAAACTGTTTGCTTAATTTATTTATAAGAAATGATTTTATATGATGATGGATTTTTATAATGAAAAGGTGTAACCAAACTTGCTAGTTGTACAACGAACTTTATCGAGTGCATTCATTTGTGCAACTCCACTCTTTCTTTTTCCTTCATCAGATATATAATTTTGGTGCCTGTTATTCTAAGGCTGTAGGCCCGAAAAAATGTTAAAAAAGTGACTGGTCTCCCTTTACAAACAGTATAAAGACTAATCGATTACGAGCCTCATTCCTAGCACTGGTCCGCCAAAACATCTAAAACCTTAAGCCTGAAGGAGTTCCTGATCAGTAAACACCCTCCAGCTCTCTGTGCCTTCATTTCCCATGATATTCTGGTTCAAATATATATGTCAATTTAGATCCGTTTTTCAAAAGTTAGATACTTAAAAAAAAATGTCTAATGGGAGCCTGCATGCATTCATATAAATATGATAACTTTAGATTGATTTCCAACAGCAGTATGTTTATTTATTACTTTATTTTGATTAAACATTTAAATGTTAACCTTTTGCTGAAAGTTTAATTCCCGATGAATTTTATAGTCGGTTCAGTTAAGAAATGATATATCAGGTAAAACAAGTAAGCTATATCATAATACGTATTTCATCGCGTAAAAGTCAGAAATGTCATATAAGGTATAATCCTATCTTGTTTAGTTCCTCGTATGTCAGGTTGTTTGTGTATTTGAGGAAGCAAAATTGTATAATTTAAGTTTATAATTCATACCATATAATTCAAAGTTTACATTCAAACTATGCAAAATGTGTTTTTTTTATTTAAGATATATATATTTAATAAAGGTTTCAGAAATTTAAAATTTTAATTTTAAAACAATTTTCAACTGTAATAAGTCAGAAACACGGGATTTTGTAAGAATTTTACAAGCAAAATATTCCTATAAACATATGTTACCAAGAGTATTTCCTTATGGTAAGTAATAAGAGAATCTTAAAGATATTTCCAAACGCCATATCTTACTACAATACACTAATCGAGTTATTAATTATGTTTAAATTCAAATATTACTTTAACATTTTTGATCGTTTGTTATGAAATTTGCTTGGATGCAAAAGTTGTTTCTAACATTTAATTAACCCAAAACAATTTAGTAAAAATAAAATAATAATTAAATTTCAGCCGTTGGTTGTAATAATGAGCTAATCATTATACAACAGTAGTTACAGCATTAATAACTCGATTAGTGTGTCGTAAATTAGCGATGGCACTCATAAAAACCTTTTAAAATGTTTGTATTACTTATCATACAAATTTCCAATTCGATAACGCTCAGCAAGTTAGAAAACAATATGACTTATTCGTGTTTTACTGGTAATAATGTACACAATGCAACAAACAAAGACTAATCTATTTAAATGTCTCTCTCTCTCTCTCTAATTACTCTAATTACCTTGAGCGAGAACCACTGACAAAAAGCACTCATTATTTCAGAGTGCCCACTCTCAATTTACATTTTTTAAATGCACTAGACCACTTTGACATTTAAAATATTATCAGTTAAAATTCAAATGATCTGATTTAAAAACTTAATTTAAAAGCGGTAAACTGCCACTATTTTGATAAAAGGTAGAGAAATATAATAATTGGGCAAAACGCAGTCGATCTAAAAATTTAACGAAGGACAGAAAATGTGTATTAATGGTTTCCCGAAATCGCGATTGAATGTTCCTCCGCCAATTAATCTACAATTGGACATACAATTAACAAGTGGTCTGAGAGATACACGAGTAACTGCCACATAGGGTTGGGTTGGATGTAACACAGACTGTTTGGAGCAAACACAAACACACTCAGAGTATGTGGTCAGATAGTCCCTAGAGATCACCAAACTTTAAGTACATTTCCTACAAAGATTTTAAGTTTGAAAGGATAATAGGATTTCGCCATCGTTATATAAAACAAAATGTATAACACAACGTTTTAAGGATTTAAATCTATCCTCTTCGTCAGGTGAGAAAACAACTAGTATATAACAGCTACTAGCAATGGAGTGCCACTAAGAAATTAAAGAAAATTTCAACTGTGTAGTGACAACGTCGGGGCTCATTTTCTCCTCATCTGGAAAGTTTTCGATTACGTTAATCTCTTTTTTTCTTTATTCTCTTTCTTTTTTAGTGGCAGACTATTGCCGCACATCCTAACTGTTATGTACTAGTTGTCTTTTCTCCTGACACGTAACATAT
Source organism: Homalodisca vitripennis (assembly GCF_021130785.1). NCBI lineage: Eukaryota > Metazoa > Arthropoda > Insecta > Hemiptera > Cicadellidae > Homalodisca > Homalodisca vitripennis. Next base: position 22,479 of record NW_025777209.1, read on the forward strand.
AAGGATGCTAATGTCCTTATATTTTCTCCTTTAAAATGTTCCATCGTCACCAACAAACTTTATAAAAGTAATTTTAAGTTATAAGAATTTATTTATAAGCAAATAATTTACTAACTAACAAATTCTAATGGGGAGAAAATCAAGCAGCAGGCAGAGTAACAACACTGGCGTTAGTGTGTGGAGATGTGAAATGAGAACCGAACCAACGCTTTAAGAAGCGATTTACAAAAAATCTAAACAAGTATAAAGGTTTGTTAGTAAGTATTTGGACCGATAATTAATGTCTAATTCTTCAGTAGTATGGCACGTAACCTGTAAATTTCTTTAGCCAGTGTGAGGCTTAAGTGCATGGCAATAGGCCGCCCCATTGAAGAAGAAGAAGAGGTTTGATTAAAACTAGACATTTCTATGTTCTTAACCTTATGTGCCTGAGTTTATCATAGATTCATTATTTCAGAAAATTGTTATTACATGATAGATTTGTTTCGTGATCCTCAGACGGCATTATTGAAATAAATATGTTTTGCAATTTTTGTATGTTTCTCTATTTTAAATAATGTATGTTATGGGACTTCACAAATCAATACAGTAAGTTTGTCAATAATATTTGTGGATGTAAAAATGTTACAGGGCTCCAATTTTAACAAGAGTATTGTTTTTGTTATAACGTGTTATTAACAAGTTGCAGACAGCGTTATTGTGTTTTGTGATTGTTATTTTTTGTCCTGTGCTATTTACATTCTAAGATTTAATTATTTAAAGGTAGTGCAATACGAATAAAACTATAAAAACCCTCCTCCCCAAATTGGTGTCTAAATGGTTTAATCTCAATCATTTTAAAGAATATACTTTTTCTCAATTTTTGTACCTTTAAAGCATATGATATCACAACCTTTTCCTTGACTTTCATTTATGGTAATATAAATTGAACCGAGTAGAATTTAGCAATATTTCTGTTATTTGTCAAGGACTAACGGTGCAAGCTAAATCACATTCTCTCTTTCAGTGCAGGTGTTAATAACATTTTTAACGAAATCTATAACTTTATTTACATAAATGAAATCTGACAGGCTTCAAGTAAAAAAATTGTGATGACATGTCGGTAGAGTGCTTGTTTATTTCGTGTGGGTTTTCCATTGAAATGTATTCTGCACACTTCCTCTGTTTTGTTTTAATCATTATTGGGCGTTGGATGATTGATGGGTACGGTTATATCACCATCAGGCGACAAGACATGTAGACTGAAAAATTGCCCTTTTCAGCCAAATAATCGGTTGTTACGTCCCGATTTATAAATTTAATTTACGTACAACCACTGCTATAAAATGTACAACAAGGTAAAAAATGTATGGTTTATTATTTGTTATAATATTCGTATTTAACAATACCCTTGGCTTTAAAATCATCTTCTCCTACACACAAGTTACGATATTATTGAAAATTTTTTAGGGATGCAGAGCACTTGCTTTTCCGTTTTCTTCCAGTTTCAGTCTATTTATTTTCATAAATTGATACTACATTAGTAAATGTTGCACTCTCTCAAATTTCTCTATTAGTAGCATCTACTTCGTTAAAGCCTCTCGGTTTAGTCTTAAAGGTCCTTCGTTTTTTCAAAAGTTGGAGGATATAGAAAAACTCCTGTAATCGATCAATTCTACCTCTCAATGTGATTTGGTGATTTACCCGGAGTTCATCCTAGCAAACTTCACTGAAGGTTCAACTACTTGGATTTTTCTGCTCGTCTCATCTATGTATAGCACAGGTGATATAACGTTCCCATTGGAAGTATTTCATATTTTTTCTCCTAATGTAATGACACTATTCAAATTTGCTAGCCCTACATAATTCACAAACACTTCCATTAGCCATTCGATCACATGGTTATTTAAGTTTCATTCAATTTACAAATATTACTCATCTCATGAGAAATTACTTAACCTGTCAACATTTATTTCTTTAGTAATACCAACGCTGGTTCCTCGTTTAAAATATCATATCCTTGTCTTTTCTAGATCTAATCACGTATTTAGCGTACTGGTACTTTTTTCATCAACTGATTAGTGACCATCGTAAATCGCATATTACAGACAAGGAAACCATATAACAACGTGGCTCTTAATAATCCAGACACATGTTCAGGGATGTTTGATTTTTCAACATCAGGTGTCAATAAATCAAACGAAATAGTTTCTTTCTTTAATAATGTATCAGGCAGGCATTACACAAGAACAATAAGTTTAATTCTTTGTTTGAAGATTATTTTTGACAATGGAAGGATTGTGAAGGAAACAGGATTTTTCCTGACATTTGCCATCGTTCAGTGAAACAATAAATCAGTAACACTATGTTTCGAGATCTGCAATCTGATCTCTTCTTCAGGTAAAGAACTAACCTAATACATAATATTACAAACTAGGTTAAAATAAACAAATCTTACCAAAACGTTGTGGCACGCCTAAGTCAGGAATCACAACCTACATGTTGTTTGTCAACTTCACTAACTCTATAAACATGCACTTAATAAAAAACTATACAAAACACTAATCATTAAAACTGAACTACGGAATACAGGTCACAATACGTCTTCATTCGTCTACTAACCACCTACGACCTATAGAGTTAGTGAAGTTGACAAACAACATGTAGGTTGTGATTCCTGACTTAGGCGTGCCACAACGCTTTGGTAAGATTTGTTTATTTTAACCTAGTTTGTAATATTATGTATTAGGTTAGTTCTTTACCTGAAGAAGAGATCAGATTGCAGATCTCGAAACGTAGTGTTACTGATTTATTGTTTCACTGAACGATGGCAAATGTCCGGAAAAATCCTGTTTCCTTCACAATAAGTTTAAATTGGAAATTGGAAGAAAAATTATTTCAAATAAATATAATTTCTTTATATTAAGCTTTACTCAGTTAAACTTCACTTTAACACTGAGAACTTTATTTTGTCACCGGTTGTTACGACGATTATCTATTGTATTTATTTTGCTATGATTTTGGCTGTAGTATAAAATATGCTATAGATAAATAATGGCTGTAGTAACGATCACAAAAGAGCTGCAAAAGGTTGGAGTGTTTCCAGTGATTTTGGTTGGGAACGGTCATGTGGAAAATCCAAACGATAAACTCAGCAAAACGTAGAAAGTATTTCAGCATGGCATTCCTTCATCTGCCAATGTTGATTGTCTTATGTCGTTGTTTGTACAGCACAATTGCTGGTTCATTGTTTAACCTTTCATGAAACTTTTTGTTGTTTTAATTATATATTATATTTATATTATAGAAACTTTGTCGATATCTATCAGTGTAGTTATATGTGGTATTAAACCCCACGGCATATTTATGTGTTTAAGGAAAGCTGCTGTACTACCATTAGATGTGTTTGGATCTTACTACTATTTTGTTTTTATCAACTTAGTACTACATGTTGTCCAGTCCACAGCTGTTGCTCTTTTTCAAAACATTTCATAAAAAAATATGGGGCTCTTCACTAAATGTAACACATTTCTCTTAAATTTTGCAACAACAGGTATCCACTGCGGTGTCATTTTTTTTCTAAAAAAATCATATAAAAGTATCAACCACAGCCACTCTCATCTTGACAGAACGGGCTATAATACACTGTCTCCAGCATTTCTTGAGAAATTGGCGGAGAACCATTGGAGCTGTGAAGAACTACTTATCAATGTCAGCCGGACTTTCGAAACTCATGTATTTCTGTATTTTACTATCTTGGTCGTCGAAGTTGTATTCCGCAATTTTTATCTGACTTTGTCTATTCCATTCAAAGTTATCTTATCATTTTGTTATCATTATAACAACTATCACTAAACATAACGTTGCCTATAGTATAGGCGATGTGGTAGTTGTATAGAGTGGGTAAATGTTAGCTTTGTTCCACAATCTAAGGGGAAAATACAGTTGTGCTTGTGAGCCAACGTAAGTATTCTGTACGGTATTTCATAAATAAAATACTTACCGGAAATGTAAATTTGTCGATATTTGGTTTTTTTACCCAATCAGAATTTTATTTTATAACTTTATACCATGGTTAGTGAACTATTGCGTAGTATTATTGCAGTTTCATACATTTAAATGAAACGATTTCTGTGAATTTTTGTCTGACTTACATGTCAATATCTCATGATTTATTAAAATTGTAATATGCTTTTTCTGTGTTTTTCCCCGATATTTCCTTCCTTGATACTTATTTTATAGATACGGCATCCTATTGGAGTCTAATTCTTCCTCTAATGGTAACTATATAAATTTGAATTATAATTATAATAATTAGTGTATTGGACATTACAGCCTGAAATATCGTAAAAGATTTAGAACGTGGTAAGTTTATTGATCTGAACTTATTTTATATATAAAAATTAATCGATAAATTTGTTACTAAGCGTTAATGTCAAAAACGACTGAATAAATTTGAGTAATTCGTTTTTGATGTTATATTCGTTAAAGTTCAAGAAAGATTTGTGTAGAAGGAAAGATCGAAAAGGTTTCACGGAACACTAACAATAATAATACTTATGATTCATAATACAAATTTAACCGACACTGAACAGCTGTTGACACTTTTAAAACTTCTTTTAGTGTCTCAACTGAAGATCGTTAAAGAAGCCGAAGTATTGATTTACATGGTTTTTAAATATTAGGTACACTATCTTATTCAGCAGCGTAGTGCAGATAACAAATACAATGTCACCCTATCAATTTAATTCAGATTTGCGCCCATAAAAAATTAAAAAGGTGTAATGCATTTCAATACGTTGTTTAAATATTCTTTTCGGAAATACTATTATATTAAAACACTGTTATAAAAATGTCTTAATGAACAAAGATATCATTGATTTCACATTAAGTTCCCAAAACTGATTGACTCATTTGAAATTTTTGTAAGGCTATTTTACAATGGCTTACAACAGAGAAATGAAAAACTAACATGCGTCAACGAGGCATTTCCCCCTAGAAACGTAGGTCCATAAACAACAGGTTCTCTATCACGCAAAACTGTTAGATAGGCTACGGTGTTTTCGAAATTTTGCATGAGTTTAAAAAAGATTTCCCTATTTCTCTTGAGTAGATAGCTTCTCAGTTCTGAGTATGTATAATTTCTTCATCGAGACAATAATATCAAACTAAACTATGACCAGAAATATGACCCTTTTAGTCCGAAGTAGGTTTCTCAGTTCTACATATGTACATATATTTTCTTCATCGAGACAAAAAGGCAAAGTCAAATATAGTACCAAAAGTCTTAGACCGGAAGTTGATTATAAGGGCTGGTAAAAAAAATGTTTTATATAAGTGGTTTTACGAGAGCTATGTTTATATTTTATTAATTGGTACAACAAGGCAATCCCAGCTGTGAAGATGGTAATATAAATTCATTAAAACCAGAAACGCTCCTATATGCGAAATACCAAATTTATATGACTCTTATGAGTCAGTCCCTTTTCCTCGGATCGTCTTAACCATGAAAACTGAAATAATAGCCTACTTACCTGGTGTATATATACTTACGTTAAAAAAATATCGTAGGAAATAATCATATTATATCGTAAATGATTGATCCAAGTAGGCTAAGGTATTCGATTAAAACAATATTGCGTGAAAGGCCGCGGGCAACAGCTCGTCTTATAAATTACATGTTATCCCTGATTGTTTTGCTAAATGCTAATTTAATATGCGGTTGGACCAATTAGACTATTTTTTTAATAATTGCTGAAATCGATTGAATTAAGTAAAGAGAAGGTTTTTAATGTTTTTCGCAATGAAATAAGAAAGGGATATCTGTTAATGACGTAATAAGTCCGGGAATAATCACGTGTTTTATATTATTTTAAGTTTCTAGTCAATATCTCAGCAAATAAAAATATGTTTTATGACACTAGACTTAAAAGCACAACCAAAACGGCGAAAATCAGGAAAGGGGATTTGAACACAAAAGAGAACACGAGAAAATATTAAAAGATAAAGAAAAAATTGCACATAGTTCTTGGTCTGAATATCATCATATGAATTGGGATGAAGATAACATATCTGGAACAAAATATAAATAAAAAAGGGTTTATGAAAATCTATTCAGTTAAATTTAACCTAATGAACCTAATACATTTCAACTAACATATTTTTGTTAATAAAAATGAGTAAAATAGGAAATACTAACACAATTTAATTGAAATAGATGATCATATTTCATATTATCTTCACAACAGAGTAGAACTATAATGACCACCATACAACACAATAAAATATCACCATTGATTATAGCTCCAGTTTATTTCGATCAATGGATCGCGTCACATCACTCACGCCTCGCTTGGCCGCTCTTGTGTTTATTGCGTTCACTTCTACCCCGCTCACCGCCTCTCCGCGTCATACATCAATGTCAGAGCCCATTAACGTTGTATCGTTACTTATACTAGTGTATCGAACTGTCAATTTATGAGCAAAATTCTAGCCTTAATATGAGGATATTGTAAGGTATTTATGGCTTAGTTAAGTCAACTTTATAATTAAACTGTATACTACAATTTGTATTTAATAGCCTTTGTAAAGCATCTACCAATTTAATACGCTATTATTTTGCAATGCATTGCTTTTGAAAAATTATCTATTTTTTGATGTGTTAAATTACTATTTTAAAACGTCAAAAACAATAAGAAACACAAAAGTAAACTATTTCATATAAATACCTTCACCTTTTTTAAATTATACATAGGCCTACATACATATATATGTGTGTTTATATATATATATATATATATATATATATATATATATACATACACATACATTGATATGTATTGTAAATAGATATGTATGTAACTAATTGCTTATTTACACACTGAATTCTATTATTAATTTTCATCCAAGTAACTTGGCTTTCGGAAATTTTACTTTATCCAAGATTAGTGACAAATTTATTGATATCTTATAAAAAGGTTAACTGCATGTATAATAATGAAAAAGATAAACCATAGCAATGAGAAACCCGAAGCGTTGCTTATAAAACATCTCATAACCTTGGGCACAATATTATTTTTCACGATAATTTTAAATTTGTGAACTAGAATATGAAATTTACAACAAAAAGGAAGGATACTTCTACAATTATAGATGATGTAACCTATAAAATTACTCAGTTGCTGTTGTGGCTTCTGCATGATTGCTATTGTGGTACATCTAGTGTGAGCTACGGAGTAATTTTTCGTTGTAATCCTATCTGCCTATAAAATCGTAGATTAGCCATCTATAATCAAAGCTAACTGACTTGATGGCATAGGTTACCAACTTGAATGTCAGTACAGGCATATAAACAAACAGAGGATAAATTTTGCAAGCTCTTTGAGTAGTAGGTTTAACTACCACTGAATCAATTCTCATAGATAAGCAAGGTCCGTCAATAAAGTCGATCTTGCCAATATAAACATGAAGTGAAGATGTAAAGTTTCAAGTATATAGTTAAATTAAATAATTTATTTCGCCGATTTTCTACACCAACCTGTTTATATTAGAATTATATTGTGTTTTACAAATACGTGTTCATTTTGTAAATTTTTTGGGTGTACTTTTCATAGATCTAACTGCAGGTTTCGACCTAATTTCCTTATTAATTTCCTCAATATTTTCTTTTAGCATAACCTCATAAAAACCTTTAGCAATATAGTTTAGGTATTATAACATTTTATGTACTTGTAATACCAAAGCTGAATGGACTTATTATTTCCATATATTATAGATTTGATATGATTAGCCTAATAAATTGTAATTACGAACTACTTTTATTTTCCATATGAGGAGTAAGCTTACCATCTTATATTCCAAGTATCTTGTATTTCAATTACAAGTATAACATTATATTTTACCTAATTGTATATATCACTTGTGTTTTTCTTAAAAAAAAAAATTAATACTTGAAGTTTTCCATTGTGAAATTGCAAATTTAACTGTTAGAGTCTTTCATCACTTCAGATGATAAGCCCTTCAATTCTTAGATGGTCGCCGTTTGGTAAGAGAAACTATATCTCCTAATGAATTCAGCCGATGTTGTTTAAAGGGTTACTGATCTCAATTTCTGGGATGTGAATGAAGTACTCATTGATATTCAATGTGAGCCATACTGAGTGAGGGTATCAAATTGATCGTAACTCTGAGTTTCCTCAAAATTTCCATCCAGCTTTTCCTGAAGGTTGTGTTAGAAAATATACGCTATTTACGTCAGCGCTGTTGAGGTACGAGGAAATGCGTTGCTGACATAAATTTTAAGAAGAATAATACAGTTACTCCTTGTGTTGCAATAATTCTATTGGAAACGAAATCAACATCAAATTGAAAATATAGAAAAATGGGAGAAAAAACACGGGGCTGATTGTGCCAAAATTAATTGATAAAAATAGTAGTTTTGTACATTTTATCATAAAATTTATATTTTTCAGTGACTTTTTGTCATAAATATGTATAGTATATAGAGAATAAACATTACAATTTTTAATAGGTAATGGTATGTTATGGAAGGATCTATGCCACTTATGACGTATTGTAGTTTTAAAATATATAGGTACATTCTTTGTTTAATTTTGTTATTGACAATGGAAGGTTTGAAAGAATAACAGGATTTCAGAAATTTGCAATTGTTATATGTTACAAAAGGTATAAAACATACATTTTGTAACGTATATCGATGCCAAATGTCCAAAGACCTGTTATCCTTTCATTCAGATATACCTTTGGCTATTCTAAAATCAAGAAGAGGAAAGTTATATAACAATTTCATGAATATATGCTGTAGAAACAATATTGAATTAAATTGTAACTACTACTTTGTTATATCTTCACATTTTGCAGCCACACAGTACTGCAGTCACTAGCTAGCAAGTACACCCTTCCTGACAGGACTGCGGCACAAAGCAGTTGCTGTAAAGGACAGTGACGAAACAAAGCAGCCTTTTTATTCATCGGACATCCTTTGATTACGTCACTCGATGTTTGAGTGTCAATGAGACGATTGACACATGTGACTTTGACACCTGTTGCGGATTAACATAAACAAGTCATGTTAAACAGATAGCGAAGTTGTTTTAACTGTCGTTGAGTCAAATATCTCTTACTGAGGTCTGAAAACGGTTATTGTAGTCTTTCATATAGAAGAGGTGTCAGTTCTTCTATTAGTTGAATTACATTGACATAGAAATTATGTCGTTTAGTTCATCGTTATTTTTGTATGTATCTTACTTTAACATAATCAATCAAAGTCGGGAATATATTTGATTTGTTGGAGTAGGTAAAACGCTAATGAAATCAGCTTACTGTAAATCCAGGAAATTCACCTTGTTATAAACCGTTATACCATTAAGAGATACGATTAATACTTATAATAAATTGTGTTTAAGGGTTAAAGGCTTTAAAATGCAGCCTAGTCTAACTTATAAACCCACATTATAAATATTTTGCAGGCACTGGTAAAGTCTATTTGAGAATTGTAATTATATATTGTATATTATATATTCTTTAAGATATACATATTTCCATTGAATAATTTTCAGAACTCTGTTTTTAGGTTAAACTTGCATCCTCTTATTGAATTCCAGTATAGATAGTGTGTACCATTGATATATTATTTTAAATATAATGTCCTTAGCGCAAGTATTTTTTAATGTACGATACATAATATGATCCAAGATTACTTATTATTATTTGAAGTTTATAATAACAATATGTCTCCCTGATTGGGAACTGATATGTCACATTAACCTTTACAATCCTAGCATTTTGCTCTTACTTAGTAATTCAATTTCTATCTTTGTGTCAAGAAAGGTATATTTGGATTCTCTATTTACTCGTATGTTAATAAACCGTATACCTAATAAAACTTGTTCTAATGTACCTAAATGTCATGACATAAGTTAAGTACAATGATTAGGCATTATAGAGGAAACAAAAATTAAAATTGAGTTCAGTGATTTGGTAAACACGTTTTGCCGTACTTTACACTTTTTGTGTAATGAACAAAAGAGATAAAACATGAATTTTTTATCTACTGTATTTGCTGTATTCATGCACCATCAAAATCAAATGAACACGCTGTCAGGACGGTAATCAGATTCAGCTTAGAGCGATGCGTGAATACTCGCCCGGGAGACGCTAATTGACGGCTTAACCATTTTACAGACGTCTTTCACCCCGTGTGTGTATCTTTACAATAATAAAAAACATTATACAACTGGAAGCAGCCTCAATTATTTATGCCGTGTGAACTTTTTGTTAATTTTTTTTGTAAATTTGTTTTAAACTACTTCATGTAACATTATTTTGTTTGATGATAAGTTTTTTTAACTTAAGGGTGTAATAAAGCGTTCTAGTTATGGAACGCGTTTTATCTGGTGCATTCAATTTGTGCAACTCCACAAGCAGTTCTTTCAATTTCATCAGCTATATTTTCTGCCTGTTATTCCACAACCGCATGCAGAATAAAGTTGAAAATTGTAATGGGTCTCCTTAAATCCGTTACAAGACTAATCGATGACGAGACCCCATTCCTCGCACTTGACAGCCAAATAATACAAGCCTCAAAGAGTACACACTTTGTACCTCGTCCGTAAGCATTCTCCAACTCACTGTGCCTTCATGTTCCTCGATATTCTGATTGGAATACAATTAATTTAGATTCAGTTTGACCAAAAAATAACTATATTATAAGAAAGCTAAAGTGAGCCTGTATTTGTTAGTACAAGTAAGATAAATTCAGACTTTTTTGCAACAAGAGTACATCTATTTATTTACTTGTATGTGTCAACGTATAGCTCAATGTACTAGATATGTATTCGAAGTGATGATGAATTTCATACTCAAATTAGTTTGCTTACTCTATCAGATTTAAATTATTCCATGATTCTTTTTCAGGTAAAAATAAGTAAGAAATGTCTCATAAAGTATAGTTCTATCTTGCTTAGTTTAGCGAATGTTTAGCTGTTAAGGTTAATACATGTTTCAAGTTTAAAAAGTGAGGTCCCACACATTATCAGACTGTAGCAGTTAAAAAACGGGAGTTTTTTATACGTTCATAAAGTAATTAAATATATTAATAAGAATATTTTAGTGCCAAGTTTATTTAGCTACGATAAGTAATAATGGAATCCTAAAGATTTTGCTCAACACCACTCATCTCTTAGTATACTAATCGAGATATTAATGTTGTTTAATAACCAACTGAATATTTTCTGTAACAAGTCTAAGTTAAATCAATTATTTTAAAGTAAAAAGTAAAGTTATACAATTTGTGTAAACTAGTTATTGTGCGCTTAGAAACTGGTATTTGGTTTCAATACATAAATAAAGTAAACTAAAATTAAATTTCAATGCTAAAATGCAACACGTAATGAACTCAAGAAAATTATAATTAACAACATTAATAGCCGTCAAACAATATTAATAACTCGGTAAGTGTCTTTAAAATGAATGATGGCTGACAGTACAAATGTTATTATACCGTTATTATTTCTCGTAGCGAACTAAATACCTGATACCAAAATGTTTATATACAAGTAACACATATTTTAATTCTTACAATTTTTCATACAAATCTTTCATTTTTCAGTTATTAGTTTGAACATCGTGTATGCCCACAAGTTCGAAACTGGAAATGATATTTGTATGCATTTTAACAGGTCTTAATAAATTAGACTATTTCTTTTTGCAAAAGTCACAACTTTATACCGTTGTTACTTTTAATGATAATTTTCCTTCGTAAACACAAACGGACCGTAAAATAAGCTGGATGGAGTTATTCTTAAAATAATATTTTTGGATTATTTTGACCTAAAAGATGTAATGATGAAGTAATTTGTGAACACCCTGTCTAATGTAGAACTATTTTTGCTTATTATAGCAACGTTACAACGTTTCATTAATAATAAATAACTAATATTTTACAATTTTTAGCCAGTAATCAAGTGCTACTAGTCGGCATTATTTTCATTGTGCTGTACTCAGAAATTAGCAACAGCATTCTATTTTCGAAACCTATGACAGTTACGGAAAAACAATCCAAGAGATTAGTTATTTGATAAAACACTGTGTTCTTTGTAAATCCACGTTACTCTGAACGAGTGCTGGATTCGCTCCCGTAAACAAACACGGTTGGAGCCAAGTGGGCCGTGCCAAAAATCAGTTGATATATCTGGTGGGCAATCACATGGCCAGTGGAACGGCAGCCTCTGATTGGCTCTCAGTTTCATTAAAGCCTGACAACGTTTAATTAGCCTCTTTAATTAAATCCGTGACCAAATTGTCATACACACGTTATCTTAGGCAAAATCCGTATAGCGTAATTATTTTCTGCTTTGAAATAGTATATAATTAATATCTACGTCAGTAAACAATGTTGACTATGAACTCATAGGTTTGCTTTATATTTAATTAATAATAATCCAATAAAAATTATATCCTCATTCATTCAACAACTGAGTATGCTACTGCATACGAAGCAGTATTGTTTATTATTTAGACAACAATAATACTCATTAACTACTATTCATTAACTTTATTCCAACTTATAATGGATACCTTAAAGTTATTACGAGAATTATAATAAGGGGTAAATAACATAGTGCCATTAAAATAAATTACTTTACTCCATCTACTTTATTTAATATTAAGAACTGTGTTTCTTAACATTAATTAAGCCATAACTGGTTTGTATATTTCTTTCTGAATACATAATAAAAATATATTACTCGGGAATATTCAGGGTGTTAAAATTACTGAAGCAATAATTTAATAAAGGTAAAAGGGATCCAAGTTATACAACTTAACACAATAACATTTGGCGTTACGTTACTGATATGTTAGATTTACTATAGGTTTTTAAACACATTATGGAAAGAACTTCTTGATTTCTTGCTATTACTTGTCTCCTTACTTTCGTCCTAATTCCATTGACGTTTACCGCGAAACGCTGCTTGGAAAAATTAATTATACGAAATTATAACAACGCGTGGGGATAAAACTTGCTTTCGTGTGTTTTATTCTAGGGATGCACGTTTTATTTAAAAGTTAACATACAACCGGCATCTATTCCACTGTCCAGCTGGATCGATTCCGACTAAATTGAATGAAGCGCTGTAATTAATTTTGATCGTCGATTAATAGTAAATTCTGTTCTATAATAAATAATGGTACCTGGATTTAGAGGAAATATATTGTACATTATCTTGGCATATATTGGTAAAAGATTATTATAATTGCAATGCAGTGATAAATTAAATAGTACTTCGAAAAGTGGGAGAAAAAGTGTTTTGTTTACAATGTCTATGTTATCATCCATGTTTAAAACCACATATTGTCCTGTGTTTCACACATCAGTGACAAAGCCATTTCAAGTACGCCAACGTTGTCTTCTTATTTAATAAATTATGGATCAAACGCACATTTACGTGAAGGTGGCATTCCTTTCCTGGATATTATGAAAGGTATTTGAGCTTATTGTAACAGATTATGTTTGTAAGAAGCAATGACCTGTTTTAACTTGTCGCATCCAGCTAACAATATAGATTTAGATTTAGGATGTTAGTCCTTACTTTGCAATGTTCCTCTCAATTGACAAATAACTATCAATTTGTACAGCTATGAATTATATTCACTTAGTACCCATAATTATAAATATTTAAATACAACATTTTTTTCCGAAAAAAGCAATATCAATTTTATAAAGTTCTTAAATAGTACACAGTACAAACATGGAATAAAACATAAAGGATATGTGGTATGTGAATACAATATTTGCAAAATTTGCTTTGCGGTCTCAAAATTTCTTACTTCTAAGTGTAAACATAAATAAGTGATAACGTTTGAGAAATTGTAAAGTAATTGGCATATTGTATGTTCTACTAGCAGTTTTTTTTTAGTGAGCATAACAACAGGTAGTTCAGAGAAATCTCCCTCAACACACTCTATAATATTGAACTCAGATTGTCCATTCTAGGAAAGTATATAAACAACATGAGGAACATCAACATGAATGTCAATAGAACTCCTTGACAAACGATGTTCTTTATGTAACTATTGTCCTCATTGTTTATTATCTTTTGTGTGCTTCGGTTTTATATTTACATTTTAATTTTTTGAAGCGCTCCTACTCTACTAATGGCTACATGTAATTTTTCATGACTAACTACTGGACTTTCAAATAGATACATTATTTTTATTTTGGCCATGAGCTTTATTTATCGTCATTGAAATTTTCGTCATAATGGAAATATTATGACAAAGGAAAACGACACCATTTTGACAGTTGTCATAAATTTGGTATATAGTAACTAGGAAGAAATACTGCTTGTATTTAATGTTTGCCATTAAATTATTTCAAAGTGGGATGATTTATCATTAATAGATTTCACATTTATTGTTAATCTTTTTAACAGCCCAGAAGACGAAGGAATAATAATTCATCTTTCTGATTAACATAACTATAGATCCAGTTTTTATTTTTAAATGATGTGGTCACATTCCAGGCAGTGTTATAATTACATCAAATGCTATAAAAAAAACTGTCCTCGTTTGTGTCGATGCAAAACTGAACTCTTCGTAACATCGACTGTCTTACATTTTAAAAGAATCCCACTTATTAAGCTTAATAATATTTTTTAGATTATATTTTTGCATGAAGTAGTTCTTTTATTTTTAGTTAAGAAGAAAAACATAAATTAGTTTCAGTAGCTTTCTGTTTTTCTGGCTGAATCTTAAAGGGAACAGTATGTGTCGCCTACAAGGAGGCGTTTAAAAATTCTCAATTTTCTGGAAACATTTTGATCCCAAGTGTATTGGACGAAGAAATGTTTTTATTCCCATCCTCTACCAACTATAAAAAGTGAATTTTTTATCAGAAATGCCCGGCATATACAGGATGTCTACAAATTACTATATCAAACTGATATTTCAGGTCAAAAAAGTAAGACATATCAAATAAGGTATTTTAGGTTAAAAGAGAAAGAAATTTCATATAATGCATAGTCGTATCTTGCTAAGTGTAAGGTCTGATAGTTTCGTTTTGTTTTTAAACAAACAAAACTATGTCTTTCCAGTTAAGACAGTTATAATAACAAACTGTACAAGTGTTTTATATATTTTTACCTTATTATTTTCAGTTTCAGAAAGGCATCATTTCAGGTTTGGTATTATGATCATACACATCGTTCAAACTGAACAAATATATATATATAAACTTTTTTTACGAGTATTTCCCTAAGGTTTGTAATAACGGAATCTTAAAGATTGTTTGGAACGCCTTCCCTCACTTAAATACACTATTTTAGTTATTAAGTTACTAATGTTTAACTGTAAATATTAACCTTTGCACTGTTGATAATGAGCTACAATTGTAAAATAAAATTTATTTGGATGTAGAAGATATTGTTTTCACGAATATATAAGGGAAGCAAAAGAAAATGTAATAATAATTCTTCAAAAAGGACAACAATCTAGTAATTAATTTCATCTTTTGAATAAAACAATCAGTTTATCACTGTGCAAAAATTACACAAAATTAATTGACTCGATAAGTGTAATTTAAATGTGCGATGGCGCGCAGTAAAACTATTACTATTCCTTTATTACTTATCATAGTGAAATAAGTATTTGGTACTAAAATGTTCCAATAAAAATAAACCGTATTTTACTATTGTCAAAAATTGTTTGAAAAAAAAATCTCGTTTTAAGTCATTACATTTAAAAAAATGTAAATGTTTACCCTTTTTAAACTTAAATTATGTATATCTGAAGCTTTATTTTAATGAAGTCTCAATTATTCGAAACATTTTTCATAGTTTATAATTTATACTTTTATTTTGTTTAAAAAACTATTTTCCTAAAAAACTTAAGCAAACAAAAAACAGACGTTAAACTAAGGAAGATAAGACTATACCTATATGCCTTTTTTGTTTTTACCTGACAAAAAAAATGGCTTAAAAAACATTGTATGTGGTTTTAAAGTTTATAAAGCTATTTATAACTTTTAAAAAGTATTTCTTAATAGGCAGGAGTACGTCACATCATGTGCCGCGTAACATGATTCGCTAAGGTAGAATGCAAAATTTAACCCTGTAACTCATTTCTTTTTCAAGAAGTCATGGGGTTAGAAAGCCAGACATACTCCGTACTGAAAATACATTTTTTTCATTCCCACAACATACCAAATAGGAATTGTATGTAAAATTATTACAATAATACTATATTACAATATTTGTTAACATACAAGTATTTGCAATAATACTATATTACAATATTACAATGATACTATCATAGTAATATAACATTAAGTGTCATGGAAAAGTCAGTTTCAGGTCCATAATTCAGTTTGATTTTGAGATATAGTGCGGACTGACCGACAGAAATGGAATTTTGTCAGGCCACATCGATTGATACGCTTCGCTAATGCTCAGCCAGTTAAAAAGAAATATGACTTAAACGTGTATTTCTAATCAAAATTTATACAATGAATCAAACCTCGAGTAATCTATTTAAAAGACTCTTTCACTAATAACTCTAATTACTTTGAGCTAGAATCACTGACAAAAGCACTCATAGCAGAGTCAGTTACTTTTTGAAATGCTCTTGGTCACTTTAAAATTTTACATAAAAGTAGTTAAATTGAAATATTCTCTGTTATTACCATACCATCAATTTAATAGAGAAAAGCCACTAGTATTTTGTAAAAAGGCAGACGAATATTACAATTAGATAAAACGTAGTTGATTGAATAATTTAACTAAGTTTATAAAATATATATCAAAGGTTCACCGTAGTGAAAACTCGATTGAATGTAATATACTGCTAATTAAACTACACTTGAACATAAAAGTACCAATTGGTCTGAGAGATACACGAGTGACTGTCACAAAGGGTTGGATGTGACACAGACTGTTTCAAGCAAACACAAACACACTCACAGTATGTGGTCAGATGGCAGTCCCTGGCGATCACCAGACTGCAAGGTGATTTCCTACAAATGACATTAAGTTAAGGATAGTAGAATTTCGCCATCGCTATTAAAACAAAATGTATATAACATCGTTTCGAGGATCTATATCTATAAATTGACATGTTGGTAGAGTGCTTTTTTATTTCGTGTGAGTGTTATATTAAATTTTTTCTGTTCAATTCCTTTGCTTTGTTTTAAAATTATTGGACGTTGGATGATTGATGGGGATGGTTATATCACTGTCATTTGACAAGATAAACAGACTGCAAATTGCCCTTTTCAGCAAAATAATCGGTTGTTATATGCTCTTTAAATTGATTTTACGTCCAATCGTTGCACTAAATGTATAAAGGTAAACATATTTTAAAGTTAACTGTTTTCTTAGCTTCTTTAATCCTCTCCTCCTACACATGTGAAAGAATAAGACTGAAACTTTCCTAATGAGCACAAAATTTGTTTATTCTTGTTTGTCCCTATTCCTTGTAATAAACTGATACAATTAGAACATGTTGCGTTCTCTCAAATTCCTGTTTTTGTTACAAACTCGTGTAATTATTCACTCTTACCTCTTATACATTATATATTAGATCCCGAGTTCTTCCTAGCAAATGACTCTGAAGGCCTAAGTCATACATCCATATAACACCATCGGATACATAATCCGATAAATCCATATAACGTTTCAGATACACAGTATTTAAACTCGTAAAAAAATTCCATTATTTACTCCTTTTTAATTTACAAACACCTTCATTAGCCTTTCAATCATATTCTTACTGAATCTTCATTTTTCTCAAGATTATTTTTCTCATGAGAACACTGAATGCTTATTCTTCGAAGCCAGTACACTTTTGTGTACACTTTTGTAATAGTTCCCAAAATAAATTAAGTTGAACTCAACCTAATGAACTTAATAAAAGGTGAATTGATTAAATTTTTGTTAATAAATTAGGTAGTGGCAAAATACTGAAAAAGTTTATTGAAAATATAGATGATCATATTTCATATTATCATCATAACAGAGTAGAAATATAATGACCACCATACAACACAATAAAATATCACCATTCATTATAGCTCCAGTTTATTTCGATCAATGGATCGCGTCACATCACTCACGCCTCGCTTGGCCGCTCTTGTGTTTATTGCGTTCACTTCTACCCCGCTCACCGCCTCTCCGCGTCATACATCAATGTCAGAGCCCATTAACGTTGTATCGTTACTTATACTAGTGTATCGAACTGTCAATTTATAAGTAAAATACTAGCCTTAACATGAGGATATTGTAAGGTATTTATGGCTTATTTAAGTCAATTTGATAACTACACTGTATATAACAATTTATATTTAATGGTTTTAATAAACGGACATTAAATTAATACGCTATTATTTTATAATTTCATATGTTACAGATTTGCTTTGCTTTGCGATATTTTACTGTTTAAAAGTTATCTATTTATTATTTAATTATATTTCGTACCAATGTAGTTAAATTACTGTTTAAAACTATAAAAACGCCTAGAAACACAATAGTAAATAACTCAATATAATCAATTTAACTTTTTTTAAATGTGGGAGGATATAGAATAGCTTTTTCTACACATTGAATTCTTCTGCTATTTTTCTTGCAAGTAACTTAACATTTGTATGCTTTACTGTATCCATGTGTTATATAGTATGTTCATTTTATTAAAAACCAATGTTGTAAGTAGTTACGGTATCTATTTAAATGTAATAAGCACTTTTGCGCACATGTAGTATATTTACTTATTTACACAAAAATTAATTTGCGGGCTTAATAGTACTATACATTTTAAAAGGCAGTTTTAGATAACGTTCAAAACATAAAAGCCATTCTTTTACAAAAACACATACACACACACATATATACATATTTGGATACTTTTATGTTACATTACTTTATGTGTACATGTTACCCGCAAAACAATATATATATATATATTTCAAGATTTATAACAAATACAATATCTTAATTTGTGGGTAACATCTACACATAAAGTACTATATTTTATTCTTACGATTACTTTTTTAAACCATCCAATCTGTTTAAATGTGTCCTATATTTTAGTTTTAGTACTATGCGTTCAGCTTGTAAATGTATGATCGGTGTGCTTTACATGATTTAAAGTTTCCACCTAAATTCCTTATTAGCTATTAATTTCATAAATCTTTCTTTCTTAATATAATTTAATGAAAGCCTATAGTGATCTATTCTAGGCACTATATAATTTTATGTATTTTTAATGCTTAATCTGAATGGACATGATATTCCCACATGTTATAGCTTTCCTAATTTTCATACAATGTAATTAAGTCCTACTTATATTTTCGATTTGACGTCGTATATTACTCTTACGGTCTTATATTCCGACTATTTTTTATTTAAACTACAAGTATACTCTACAATCAGTACAAATGCCTATATCGTCAATGCTGTTCTTTTGAAAATAAAAAATTAATTCATTAAATTTTCCACTGTTAAATTACAAATTTCGTTGCTCTATCCTGTCATCAAAATTAACACCATATCCTTGATACTGTTTAGAAATATACGCCAGCGTTCTTGAGCTACGGGGACACGCGCTGTTGACATACATTTCTGGAGGAATCCTTAAGTTGCTCTTTTTTTGTTAATGTCACCATGACTCCATTTGAAATTACATCAACATTTAATGGGAAATATAGGGAAAATGGGAGATATAGCAATGGATAGAGTGTGTCTTAATTTGATTACGCCACTTGTTAGTTTTGTAAGATTTATTGTTTCACAACGCTTTATTTCATAAAAATGTAGGTAAATAGAGAATAAACATTTTAATTTTCATTACATACTGGTATGTTATGGTAGGAGCTATGCCTATTATGACGTATTTTAATTTTAAAACTTATGGGTATAATTCAGAAGATACTAAAATTAAGAAGAGAGGAGATATATAACAGTTTCATAATTTTTTTCCTGTACATGGAATATTGAACTAAACTTGACTAATATGATATATATCCACTGTTGCAGCCCCACAGTATATGCTAGCACGTAAATCACTTCCTGACAGGACTTTGTGGCACAAAGCAGAGGCTGAAAACGACAGTGACGATACAAAGCGGGAACATTTTGGTTGACAGCAATTTTGGTTGATGAACATTTTATTCATCGGACATCCTTTGATTACGTCACTCGATGTATGATTACCAGCGAGGCGATTGATACAGTGACTTTGACGTCTCTTGCGGATTAACATAAACACGTTAAACAGACAGCGAAGTTGTTTTAACTGTTGGTGAGTGAAATAACTCCCGTTGAGTTCTGAAAACGGTTCTTGTACAGTCTTTCATGTGAAAGAGTCGTCAGTTCTTCCATTAGTTGATTATATTGACATTAAAGTGATGTCCTTTGGTTCATAATTTATGTATTTTACTTTAGCAAAATGAAAAAAAGTAGGAAATATATTTTTTTGTTTGAATGGGGGAAAAATTACGAAATAAATTCAAAGAAAAGGAAATTCGCATAGATATACGCTGGTATACTGGAATCTGCCATGATTATAATGTACATTAAATTATTTCAAATTTATGAAAATACAGGCCTGTCTAACGTATAAATGCACAATATACATATTGTATAATATAGCTAGCGGTAAAGTGTGTGGATT
The DNA here is from genome assembly GCF_021130785.1 of Homalodisca vitripennis. Lineage (NCBI taxonomy): Eukaryota > Metazoa > Arthropoda > Insecta > Hemiptera > Cicadellidae > Homalodisca > Homalodisca vitripennis. The sequence goes on from NW_025777209.1 coordinate 43,137, forward strand.
ATAAGTACATTTCCATTGTATTATTTGCAGAGTTCAGTTGTTAATTAAATTAAGTCTTTTGTATACTCTTATAGGGTGGAAATATAGATATCGTATACTAAGCTCCTTACCGTATTTTATGCCAGATATGTAACATAACTCAAGAACTAATACAAGATTATTTATTAATATTTAAAGTTCTTTATCAATAAACTGAATTTTATAATAAACCAATGTTTCACTACTTGTGTTATGGTAAATTAACCTAGAAAATACCTGTTTGAGATCCAGTAATTTAAATTTGTATCTTATGCATCTTGTGTCTTTATTTATATTACATTAAAAAAAGCGTTTTCTTAAAAAGTACCACAATTAGTTTCTATACTATGGATTAATCGTAAAAAAGTTATAAATGATTAAAATAAATTAAAAGTCATTTTGAACAATTATATATTTCACTTTTCATGATAAGCGGGTATTACAGAACAGATTAGATTTGTCTCCACGCTGGACCCGTTTTTTTTTTAAATTTTTACCATTGGTTTCAAATTAAATGATATATCCATCTCGACATATTATAATGTTTTGGTTGCATTCATGTTTTTTTTTTCATTAAAGGAAGAGCTAGCCTCGTTGTTTTGTTTTTAGGCATTATTCTAGGAATACATGCATTAGCATGGTTAATTGTTGGTTGTAGCATGTATATGGTAAGACCGTATTGCTTGCGAAATCATCAATTTGCACTATCTGGTTCACAGTACTTCCCGAATATAGTACTCTCTTACTGTGAGGACACAAAGTTGCTCTGCGCCTGAATCAAACTATTTTCCAGATCGATAGAGAGAATAAATAGTTTCGCGAGTTTAGTCGATCCTTCCACCCGAATTGACGCCGAGAGAAGACAGCCATAGTGCATGTAACATCCTCCTGTCCATATATACGCCAAAAATAGACCAATATTGTGCATGCCTCCTGTCCAGATATATGCCTAGACCACAAAACGTTGTGGACGTACTTTCCGTCCAGATAGATGCCTGGTACACACTAACGTTGTTGATTTACTTTCCATCAGACCAGATAGACACTTGGAGCACACAAAATATATGGATGATGTACTGTCCTCCCCGTCCGGATAGACGTCTAGAATATACACAGTTTGTGGATATACTTCCTCCTGACCAGATATTCACCTGGAGCACACACAAACTTTCTAGACGTACTTTCCTCCCGACCAGGTAGTCGTCTAGAATATACACATTTTGTGGATATATTCCTCCTGAACCAGATATACACCTGGAGCACATAAACGTCCTAGACGTACTTTCCTCCGACCAGATAGACGTCTAGAGCATACAAAGGTTGTTGATGTACTTTCCTCCTAGCCACATAGACGCCTGGAGCACACAAACGTTCTGGTCGTACTTTCCTCCCGACCAGATAGACGTCTAGAGCATACAAAGGTTGTTGATATACTTTCCTCCTAGCCACATAGACGCCTGGAGCACACAAACGTGTGGATGTACTCTTTCCTCCCGTCCAGATAGACGTCTAGAATAGACAAAGGTTGTTGATATACTTTCCTCCTAGCCACGTAGACGCCTGGAGCACACAAACGTTCTGGTCGTACTTTCCTCCCGACCAGATAGACGTCTAGAGCATACAAAGGTTGTGGATTTAACTTTCCTTCCTAGCCACATAGACGCCAGGAGCACACAAACGTGTGGATGTATGTACTTTCCTCCTCCCGTCCAGATAGACGTCTAGAATATAAAAAGTTTGTGGATATACTTTCCTCCTGACCAGATAGACGCCTGGAGCACCCAGAGTGTGGATGTACGATCCTCCCGTCCAAATAGACGTGTAGAGCATACAAAGGTTGTGGATATACTTTCCTCCTAGCCACATAGATGTCTGGAGCACACAATCTTTGTGTATGTACTTTCCTCTTGATCTGATAGACGCCGAGAACACAAAGAGGTTATGCATTTATTATTCTCCCGTTGAGAAATATTAATAGATGTTGTGCAGGTATCAAGATGTTGTGCACTCGTTCCTCCCTACAGTCAAAGTAGACGAGAGCACACTGTCTCACTATCTGACCCACCCTACCATGTACATACAAAGTGAGAGCAAAAAACGTTACTGGCAACTGTAGTAAAAGACTTATAAGCACATTTTTTATAACGTCCTGAAATATTTTTGTTTATTTAATCATAAAAAATAAATAAACTATGTACCTTACTGTTTTACAAGTTACAATTTTTCCAGGTGTACACAGACGAAGAAGATGAGAACTATGAACCACCTGAGCTGTACAACCGAGACAACGCGTACACAGAACTCTCAGGTAAATAACATTACTATGTTCTTAACAGCAAAGTTGGTGGCTTCATGCTGGTATTTAAATCCTATACAAGTCGTACATTCTACTTACTCTGATATGATACTCTAAGGTTTGCACTTTTAAGTATTGCGGTATCAATTCATACTGTTTATTCCAGAGTTTGTTACGTGTTCAATAAAGGTTTAATAATGCATTAAATAATACGTAATTTTTCATATATGCACCAATATTATTTTTAAATAAGTTTTAAATATGTTTTATGTCATTACGGTTTTGATATACGGAATGAATAAATTAGAAAA
>NW_025777210.1:0-138005 GCF_021130785.1 Homalodisca vitripennis
ATTTATTTCCTCCCTCGTGAGAAAACAAAATGAAGCTCTGTTAAACAAAATCCTACCATCAAGTGAGTAAGACAAAAGAAACCATTTCAGGCAACTTAGAACAAATTCTCTAGTGAACCTATCAAATACCACGTTTGAAAGTAGTGACTTGAATTATCCGAACTAATCTTTGTTATTACATATTTCAATGTATTGAGAGACCTAGACATAAAACAATATCGCTTTCTAAGGCTTAAAGACTTTATCTGATCAGTCCTAGCAAAGTATAGACATTTTAGCTATACAGTCGTCTGTGAGTTTTTATAATATAAATGGCTTTAGTGTATTGCGCGCTCTTAAAAATAAAATTATAAATTCTAGTGGATGACTGTCAGTAGTAACGGCTAGCACCCTTGTTCCAGTACTGCAGCCGCCTCTATTATAACTCTAAAACATGGACTTGAATAAAAACTAAACACTACTTATTTAAAACTGAACTACAGACTGCAAGTCACAATAGGTCTGGAATCAACGTCTATTCAAATAGAACTGACAAGAGGGCACATATTAAATGGCGATCTACCAACCGATTTATACAACCTAAAATAATGGAGCTGTGTGTTAATGTATGACTAAAAAACTATTTGCAACTCCAAAACACTAATTATCGCACTGTGCCAATCAGCTATTTAATTTTTGGTTACTATACTTGTTTTAAATATAAGGTTTGAGTTGATCAAAACCGATGAAAATAAAACAATGGTAGAATGAAATGTATTTGGATTACTATTTGTAGTAACGAATACTAAACAAGGAAAGGTAAGGCAAACGTGTTGTCACATCTTGCAAAACTATTTACTAACATTGTTTAATACTGTAATGTCTATTAGTGTAGCGACAAATTAAGTCTCTTTATATAAAAAAAAACTCTTCGATGCTTTCATAACCTATGTAAATTTACTAGAATATATTTTATAAATGTAAAATGTGCAAGAGTTCAGAATGTTTTGGTGATATATTATTCCACAAATAAATCTTAATATAAAAATTTAATTCCATATTCTTTGAGCTCTAAAGGTAGATTTGATGATAAATCCTCAGGCGTCGACATACCGGCACATATCAAATCTCTCTGCGTGTCTCTGTATTATTCACCTTCGCAGGTTGGAGAGAATATTGCGTTATGGGAAACACAAGTGGACGAACTTTTTCTTTCTTTGGAAAAGGGTAATATTAGTTATGTTGACACCACTGACACGTATTATATTACACGGTAAGGAAACATAATACACATTTTAGTACACTAATACGTGGTCAGTAGTAAACAGGTTTTATTTAATTTTTCTGCTCTACGGGAAAAATAGTTTTCTTAGTTTACACACTCTTTTTACTGATTGAGTACTTTGCCTAAGAAAAAAGTAGAAGATTGTCTACCATGTAATTCAATCTCTTAATAAAATTATAGAACATAAATAGCAATGAGCAAACCAGAAAGATATTAATTAATTTCACTGTCTCAAGACAAGTTAATGAAATATAAAAACCCGTATGCCATCATCCACATATTATATTGAACTTTGCCGTGTACTGTACCAAAATGCATTTAAATCCTAACGACGCTTTTATTAGTCTGAAGTTTTCTTAACAAATTGTGATGTGGCACAGTACGAAGGAAAAACAATATTTTAAGATTTGGCAGCATAAGTGGAACATTATAATTGTATATAAGTAGATAATTGTCCTAGTAAAAAAATCCGCACATAATTACTTATACTTCCTAAAAAAAAACATTTCTACCAGCTGTCACGTCATCTGTTCATCTTTAGATAATACGACTGTTATTGTAAAATGGCTTTGTTTAAGGTTATATATATATATATATATATATAATAATTTACAATTTTTCAGAAGCGCAAATAAAATATCCAGTTTTAAATAAACGAGCATAAATTAACATTTACCGTACTTATTCTTATATTATGTATTTGAATGTATACAACTACGGCTATATAAAATTAAAAATTTTATTTTATTCTTCGAAATCTATATTTGTAATAGCCGCCATAGTTAACAGTAAAACATAAAACCGTTTGTTTTTGTTAAATGGTTACAACAATAATTTACAAAATGATTTTAAACGCTTTTTAATGCATAAGTATAATATGCCGTTTAAAATAAAGATGCCAAAACATAACGTTTGCCGTATTGTTTTCTTAATCCCACCATAGTTTTGTACACATCTACAGCTGTATTTAATGCTGACTATTATGGAACTTTTTATAGTCATATTAAGTCGATAAATCCTGTCATTTTTTTGGAAATGCCGAGAAATAATCGTACACTAGTAATAAAAATGCGTTCAAAACCTGATTAAAAACGGTTTGCTGGAAACATTAATGTACGAAAAAAACAAGTATGTATAATAATACGTTGTAGTACAAAAGTCACGTAAATTTTTGTAATTTTTAATATGTAAATTTTACATTGATAATACGGTAAATCAATAATATTATATAAAACCTATTTTGAATAATAAACTATTAAGCACATTTTAAACTTACTATTAAGTGAGGTAAACAAGGAAAATACCTAAAATAAAAAAAATATTGTGAAGTTGCAGACTTTATTGAATACTGAAATGTAACTAACTTGTTGAAAATGTTCATAATATTCATGGCAGGGCGGGTTTTATAAACGATATTAAACTTTTTCAGGGAATAATATAGCGGAAAATATTGCGTCATAGCTACAGTTTTATACTAAATTAATAAAGTGCAATAGCGTTTTGTATAATTATATCAAACTAATCGTATGGTTGCAATAACAAATCTTATTATTTTAATAATGCAAAAACATTTTTCTTAAAAATTACACACCTCTTAGCATTAAATATTTGCGTAATAACATAGAACTAAACACTTTAAAACAATTGTATTATATTATAAAATATCCCAGAATTACTCTTGTATATTTAATATTTTTAAGAAATATATTAGTTATACGTTTTTTATTAATTGATAGTTAACTTAAATGATCCCAGCTTTGTTGACAATATTTCCATAAATTCTTAAATTATACTAAATCTATATCCTAAGACAGGTTGCATTGTGTACAAAAATATAATTTTAGTTATCCACATAAATACCTTGTGGTATAATATGTATATCACTATTCTTTTGAAATTTTTAACGTACATTTCATGTATCAATAATGTTTTATAAGAATTATTTGTTGTTAATAACAAAACTTTCAGCTGAGCTATAGCAAAGCTTATCAATCAAGGAATTAAAAAGGATTACATTTCTATTGCTCCTTAGGATACTTTTAAACGAACCGGCCTATGGAAATATACACTACATATTATTATATATATATATTACAATTAAATGTAAAAGAATTTTACATTTCCTTAAGAAAAGCTTGGAAATTGTGGAATAAAATATATTTCAAAGAAACTGATTACAATTATATACTCTTTTAACTTGTGGTGTTATGAATCATATGTAGCTTGTCCTAACGAAAGAAAATATAAACATTAAAACTTGCTTGCAGCCTCAGCGAAGACTGATACTTGACACGCGGTGTGGTGTACTTCTTGTTGTTTTGTGGTGGTGTGAGTCAGGTCAGTTTTAACAATAATTAGGTTATTACGCGGTGGCTAGACGTAACAGGGCCCGACAGAATATAATCTCCGGGTCCCAACAAAGCTGCGTACGGCCCTGTATATTTTAATGCACCAATATGCGTAATATAATATATATATATATATATATATATATATATATATATTCAAATACTATATATATCTACATTAGATTGTAAACGCATATATGTTTGTATTTATATATATTATATATAAAAATATATATATAGAGCGCTTACTTTTTCCGATTCAATTATTTTGTATTTGGCCGTATCTGTCACATATGCGTTTAAATAAGCAAACTAACATAAGATCGGAAGACCAAATACCTGTCAAACGACTTTTATCTACATTAGATTGTATAAATGGCCATTGCCTTATTTAATTTCAATAAACATTGAATCATAAAAATTACTCCCGGCGGAGCAAAGTACTTTTTTGTGATTCAATGTTGATTGAAATTAAATAAGGCAATTGCCATTTATACAATTTAATATATATATATATATATATATATATATATATATATATACATATATATTCACCTATATAAAGAGTAACTTAAAAACATTTTAATAAAAAAAAGGCATGTCTCTAAAAATCTAAAGGTTAAGTAATTATGAACACATGTCACGTTGTAGTCACTACATTGTTGGTGGTTTTTTAAGTTTATAATACTTTTTTTGTTACACAAGCAAACAATAATCTCACATTTTCAGTGCACTTGGATCTTAGACTTGACGTGCAAACTACCTGAAACATGATATGTTCTGGGCTGCTTCCAGCTACAAACTGACATCAACACTATCTAAGAGTGAAGGTAGAAGTTACAACCTGTCCAGTGGCGAGCAGGTTAGGTCAGGTTGTGAACAAACTTTGTTAATATAACTTACCAAGTTAACAGGGAGGTAAACTGTAACTCATCTAGAATAAGAGAGTTTGACAGAGTCAAAAATATTTCCCCGGTATTGATCTGGCTCTAAATTTTAGTGCCAAAAACTTTGGAGTAACTTTTATTCTGGGTGTTTCAAATCAAATATTTAATTTTCATTTGTATTTTCTGGTCATCCCTACATATTTAATAAATATGCTATTAATAGACGTTTGAAAGTAACTAGCAGCTTTAATTGCTTGATGGCAAAAAAGGTAATACTTATACCCAAAATAAATAGATACAACTGAATTACAAGAGAAGCAGACCGTAGCCAAAGAAATTGAGCATAAAAGAATAGACAAACGATTTAAAGAAGTCCCTGTCGGTAAATTTTGAAATAAAAACTGTATAATAAATTACGTAAATAAAGGATGGAACGCAGTAAAAGAGGTAGCGTACAGACGTATAGACGGAAATACTGCTCTTATACTCTTTACAAATAAAATATATAAGTACTTAGACCAAGAGGACCCTATGTCCCAAATTTTATGTTCTTAGGATCTTGACTTTACAACTACTTAACCCGTTGAGTGCCAGGGATCTCGCTACGAGACGATGTTAAAAACACGCTCGTGTGGCGAGAGTCTCGCTCCGAGACGATACGTTTCCACGCGAATAGTGCCGGAAACTCGGAATGAGACGATTTCTATTTCACTTCTAGTACCTCTATAACTTACCCCATACTGTCTCATATTATACCAAAAGCCAATAAATGAACTAAACTAACATTTTAAACTAATATTTATACTTTTCAATGCTTTTTTATAATGTATTTTAGTTAGTAAACAACTAACTAAAACACAACACTTTCTTGGTTAGCTCGCGATAGCTGGCGGGTAGCGGAGCATTTTTGAGGTTATTTAATTGTGCGTTTTTATTAATTAAAAATGTTTTTAAGATATATTACCTATTAAAATTAATAAAAAAGTGATGACAGTCACCTCCGAGAGTCCATGAACACAGTGTTGTGGAGGTTGTTTCCCAAATAAGGTTATGTTTATGTTTTGAGTTTCATTTTAGTGCTTATTGTTATATTACACATAATTTTGTATTTGATTTTATCATTAAAGTATTAATATTTAGAAAATAATTTGAAAAAGCTTTTTATGATGACAAATAAACTTTAACTGAATATTTTCCTGTACTTTTCAGTAAAAGAAACATCTAGCCCTTAAATAATTTTTGCAATTATGTTTATTGTACAAAATTAGGTTATTACACATGATTTTAGATTGTTTTAAATTCTCTTTATTATAAAAGTATTAAAATGTAAAATACATTTTTCTTATATAAGTTATTTTACCTTAAACTGGATTTTTATTTTATTTCCGTAGAAAAGTTACTGTTTATTTATTATTATTATTATATTATTAATAAGTCACGTATTTAATTTTCTGGCAAAACCATAATTGAGCAGCTGAATACGTAATCGTTTTAAATCTAAATGTAATTAAAAGTGTTTTATCAAACAGACAAATAATAAAAGCAATATTTATTTTAAGACTAAATTATTTGCAGGAGCTAATAAATTATTTGTATTTGTATAATTATTTACTTTATTTAACTTCAAGATCTAAAATTAAATACCGTGTTTATCAACTAAGTATGCAAACAAGTTAATGCAAAAATAAAAGAAGTCCCCTAGTAGAAAATTATTATTTTACTTTATTGTTAGCTGTTAATGTAGGTTCTAGCCTCGTTGCTTGTCATTCAATTAAGTTATTAAACTACTAATCAAAGTTAAGCTATTAAAAGTTTTTCTCTACTTATCTGAGAATTACTTTTACTAATGTATACAAATGTATGTTACCGGATAATACTAATCATAATATTTTTACTTCAAGTTAACGTAAATAATAATAAACAGTACAGAGCATATATGGTAATGGCACTGGTATTACTGATATTAATAAAATATGAATACATGTTGAAAGATACATGTCTTTTTAAGATTTAAGCTCGGAGTGTGTAAATAGAAAAGAAGTTATTGATGTTTCTCTGTGTTAGATTCATTAGACTAAACATATATCTTTATCACCATTTTACTGCTAAGCTTAGTTACTGCGATAATCCGTTTCACTAGAAAAAAAGTGTGGTGTTTTTGTTGCCAGTCAAGTGTCTTCCTTTGGTCATAAATGTTGTGAATAAGATAATTTACATTTAGAACAAAGTAGAAGTGTGATGTTTGGATTAACTCCCGTTCACTGTCCTCTTAGTGCATCGTCTGAAATATGACGCTATCACCAACTTCACCCTTGGAAACTGGGGTTATGTACATCTGAATAGATAAAAAAATGTATGTGACACAGAAGCTTAAAACGAACTCTTTGCATCCTACATCAGATAAATCTACCGTGCGAAATCTGGCGCTGTCATATACATAGAGTGTGTGAATCCTAAATTCTGGAGTCATATTCAATTCATCATATCCAAATGTTAAGAGGTCCCAAGACATCTTCTGAAGGCGTGCTATATCTTATGGCCCACTACACCTGCATTCCAAGAATGACGAGGAAAGGAACAAAGTGTCTGGTGGTGTTGAGTTCATTGGGTCCTCCAGCAAATAGTTTCGGAGATATCTGCAGGAATGTATTTAATGTGCATTGTAGATCGATATAAATTGAGTCGTTATTAAATATTTTGATTTATATATTGTAATATGAGCTTTGGTTGTTACATAATTTTGTTTTTTATTTTTTATAATTAAATTATTTTGTTATTTATTTGGATGTTGGTAAATTTATTATTTATTATATTTTATTTATTAGGCGGTATTTTTAGTTAATTATTAATAGGTGGAAAATTAAACTTCAGCTGCTAATTTATAATTAATAACCATTTGCAACTTAAAAACTGGAAATTCTGACACCATCACCAATCATTCATTATGTATTTCATGTACTTATATTGTATTTAGTTTTAAATTATTTGATTTATATTGATTAAAACAGAAAAAAACAACTATGATGCAATACAATGGTTCACTATTTGAAGTATCAAGTATGTTTAAAACAAGGAAAGGTAAATCAGGAGTCAAGTCATATCCTGTAAAACTATATTGTTACATTGTTTTTAAACCATTCATGTCTATTTGTTTGGACAAAATTAAACGTCTAAATTACAGAGAATGCTACATAATAATAAAAAAATCCATAATATATTATTTACCTTATTTTTTACTAAAATATATAAACTAAAATAATTTTTTCTTTAGTTCTTATATCTTTAATACTATTTTAAAATTTACCTATAACTTTAATATTACTTAATTATTTGGTATAGGTTTAGAGAAATTTTACTTGTTATTTTGTTTCAATAAAGGCGTTGTTTAAGCAAAAGGGATTTTCTATCAAAATAGTATAAGTTACTGTATATTAAATGTATGTTTTACAAAATTACCACTTGCCATTTTACACCGTTATAAGTGTATTACTGCGTAAACAAAAAATAACTAAACGTCTATATCACCCATTAACATGTAGTTTTCAAACTTTATTTACCAGTATTCATGATATGGTTTATTTTTATCTGCTGGCAATGAACCATATTTTTGAAGTAGATGTCTTAACTTTCATTACCTAAATAACTAACCTTTATTAATTGCCTGCTAACCAATTAAGTCATATTTTAGCGTATTACTTACTACTTTGGCGTCATAGTATGAGATTTATAGGAAGCAATATATTTCAGCTCAATATTCATTGAACAAGGTATCAAATTTATTTTTAAACACCTCGATGCATTCATGCACATCAACTAATCTGTAATATACGTTAAAAGTGTTAAATTTACAATCTTTTACATACGTTTTGTGATGTAATATTGTATTGTAATATGACAAAAGTCATAATAAAAATTTAATACAATATTCTCTGAGCTGAAAAGGTAGATTTGATGATAAAATCCCAGGCGTCAACACCGGCTCATACAATCTCTACGTGTCTTTGTATTATTCATCTTCTGAGCGTGGAGAGAATATTGCGTCTTTGTAGACACAAGGGACGAACTTTATTTGGAAGGATAATATTAATTCTGTTGACACCACTGCCACCTATTATGTAGCGGTAAGAACATAATACAAACTGTAATACATGAATACGTGGTCAATGGTAAACAGATCTTATTTTTGTTCTACTAAGCAAAAATAGTTTTTTAGCTTAAACACTCTTTTCTTAGTAGTGGGGTGTGCATTAACTCTAGATTAATAATCATCTAAACATTAACAACCATTAGTTTACTGAGCTACTCAGAAAGAAATTATAGCTTCATAGGAACTTTATTGCTTAACATTGTTCTATGGAACTGGAAAATCTATTCAAATATATCAAACAATTATATAATAACACAAGTAAGCTTCTTCTCTCAAAAATTGTAATGCATATACTGTTTTCAAATAAGACAAAAATCACCAAAAAACTAAAATGTTTAAAATCAATAGTTCGTCGATAACTATTTATGTTTTTAACATATTTAAACTACCTTATTTACTTTATTACATTCATTAGTTTTATGATGTTTGTTCGTACACTAAAGCAAAAAAATAGCACAAAATTAAGTAATATATATTTTAATAGATTAAAATAATAGTAAATAAGTAAAATGTAAAGTACTAGCAATAAATAATAAAAGTATAAGTAAAATAATTAGGCCTAATACAAAATTTTACAAATTTATATTAGTATAGATCTGTTTTATTATTACTATACATCTGCATAGGTATTACATAATTTTGCCTGGAACACTCTATTTCTACAACACGGACTTTGGAAGATTCTGGTTCCAACAAGATGGAGTACTTCCACACTTTGTAGAAGAAGCTGCGAGTATTTCAGTATAAGTAATAAACAATGCGTTTTTAGCGTTTTATCATTGGCTGGAATATTGCTAAGCAGCCGAGCGCAAACAATTCGACCACCTCCTATAACAATGTAAGTAGGTGATTTTGTGTTGCTACCGTTACCATCCACGCTAAAAAACTGAAATGTTAAATTAAACTAATTAAATCAACTACCTGAATTTTCTGCTGAAAACTTGCACATAATATCGGTAGCAAAACCTTCAACCTTGTCGAGGTATAATTTGTGGAATGATGTTTTGTTAATAAATTATTACCTTTCAAATGGTTAGCGCATCGACCTATACTTTTATGTAAGATTATTTTCCGCCTCATCACGGCTATTCTGTTGAGGTAGAATAGAGCTAATGATTGCATCAAAATATCTAATTTTATACTCTATGTCACTGTATAAAGTTTTATGTTTATGTTTAAAAGTACAGAATATATTAGAATGTTTTTACACTTTTCAGAACCCCTGTATATGTTTTTATAAGCGTCACTTCTGTTATGTAACATGTAGATATTTATACTAAATTTAATAAATAATGGTTACAATAATTGTGAATTAGTGTGTCATATTAGGCAGCATTAAGTCTGTCATCAAGCTCATTTACATATGCAAGGAGCTCACAGATTTGATACATTATTACGCTGCATACATTAAACAGGTTACTTAGAAACTGTACGACTACGCAAAAAATATTTCAAGAGATGTATAGAATGTAATATTAATTAAAATTATAAAATTATTATATATAAAATTAAAAATTATAACTTCTATAGTGGTATTAAAATATATAATCACTTTAAACTCGAAATATTCGACCTTTGACGTAAACCTTTGTTTTTCCTCTGGAACTATCTTTATTTATTTATTATCTTGTATATAAAAATATATTTTAAGACATGTCTTACTCCTGGCACTGCTTTTTAGGGTTTTTCTTCTTAAAGGAGACATAAGACCACAAACTGATTGTTAACACTAAAAAAGCCCGTTTATATAATGGTCTATTTGAATATTCTTAACTATAACTCTAACGTTTTAAATTATGTATTTTTCAACTTTTTATGTCGGGAATTTTTAACTACAAAAGCGATTTAATCTGATATTTAAATGTAGGAAAACATTTTATAAAATAAGGCATCGTTTTCTATTCGGCAACTTTGCACTTAAGATAACGCTTTTAACAAAAGTATATCTCCTTTGCCATAAAAAATGTATGAATGTTTTACAAAAAATTAGGATTACTTATTTTAAGATGTTAGATTTACACTTTAGAATATTTATATGTAAGCTATAGCAAATATAATGTCATATTTTTGTAATAGCACATTTTTGGAAAATTGTGCCATTTTTTATGTGATTTTAATGTTTATAAATGTCTCGTAAAAGAAGACATGTTTTTACTAAAGGTTATTCTCAGTATAATATTTGCAAATATCTAATGGTGGTTAAATAATAAATGAATAACACATGGGATAATAAAATATATAACATGAGATCTGAATGCACACTTGGAAGGACCTAGACAGCCTAAAATATCCGTTTTCATCGATTGGGATAGTAATAACAATAGGCTCTGTGGTGTAATGGTAGCACATTCACCCAGCAAGTGAGAGATCCGGGTTTGAGTCCCGGCGGAGCAAGTACTTTTTGTGATTCAAAGTTTATTGAAAAATTAAATAAGGCTATTGCCATTTATAAAAATTTGATTAATGTAAACAAAAGTCGTTTGACAGGTATTTGGTCTTCCGATCATATGTTAGTTTAGTTACTTAAACGCATATGTGACAGATACGGCCAAATACAATATAATTGCATCGTAAAAAGTATGGGCTGTGTGGTGTAATGGTAGCACATTCACCCGGCAAGTGAGAGATTCGGGTTCGAGTCCGGTAGAGCAAGTACTTTTTGTGATTGAATGTTTATTGAAAAATTATATATACATATTACGTATACGTGATAAAGCATAACTAAATCTGAGGCTGAGTTCAAAACCTGAGATGTATAAGTGTTACCTTCAGACATTACACTATGGGGGCACATAAGTCCTAAGAGAATTTTTTATCCTGCAAACTTTAGAAACTAAATTTTTTTCATTAGAGAATATTAGTTGATTTTGGAAAATACTTATAAAACAGGATTTTTTGGTTAAAGTAAAAAAAAACTATTATTCAGTATCCCAATCGTTGAAAACGGAAATTTTTTGCTGTCTAGGTCCTTAACGTTGGTGCAAGTTAAACAAGTCTACATTCAGATCTCATGTTATACTCTTTACGATACGACCTTAGTTCTTAGAGAAAACTATATAAATTTATATACGTTAAAACATATTTCTAGGAATGTCTCAGAATTATATATATATATATACTACGGCGAAGCCTCAGGTATGTGCTATATTAACAAACCAAATAACAGAATATCAAATAACAAAATATCGGTCATAATAAAGAGTTCAATATAATTGAAAACTTACTTGAAACCAAAGCTATAAAGGCCTACTTTATTTCATTTTTACGAAAAAAACAATTCTATTTTTAATTTCATCAGACGTTTCATATGGACGTTTCTAAAATAAAAAAAAACATCCTTTGTTAGTTAGTTTCTTTAATTCATTTCCCATCTCCCTCGAATGCTGTCTTGACACTATAGTATAAACTTTTAATGATTTTTAAATAATGATGTACGTATTATGTCATTCATTATTTAATACTAATTAAAATCTAAATATAATTTAATATGGCTTCTCCAGAAATCATACTATGACGGTACATCAGTAAGGAGCATATAGTATCACGTAAATCTTTTTAGTGCTACACTGTTGTCAGAGTAATATAATCAAGGCATCTCTGTCTTGAGGTTTTGGACGTCAAAGGGCTGAAATAATGTATTATGTGTTTCAGATCTGTGTCTTGCCAAATAATGCATTAATTAAAATAGTTCATATAGAGTAATGCAATACAATATACTCATCTTACAAATAAGAAAGATTATATGTAAAACTATGATTTTATAAATTTTATAGCTAATTTATATCATTTAAGGCCGAAGAAAGTGATTTTATTTTTCGACTATACAATGACAATATATTACTTGGTATTTACACTCATCTACTGTATAATAGTAGTAAGATCCGAAGAGCGTGCCTGAACCTTCCAGCAGTGGCAACACACCTGGGAGCACGAAACCCGAGGACGATGGACTGCGAGACTCATCGAGCAGGTTCAACCATGGGTCGAAAGGCGGCATGGCGAGGTGGATTACTACCTCACGCAGTTCCTGACAGGTCTCGGCTATTTCAAGTCGTACCCGAACCGGATGGGCAAGACCGGTTCACCGGATTGCATCTACTGCCCGGGCGTTCCCGACGACGCGGAACACACCTTCTTCCGCTGTCCGCGTTGGGAAAGGCCCCACCTTTAGGCCACAAGACAATTCTGTGTTTTTTCGGTGGATACGGACTGCGAAAGGATTAAGGAGGATGAGGGGATATGGGATTGTTTGTCACAGTTCGTCCGGGGCATCCTCCTGGAAAAGAAACACGATCTGGACCGCGAAGTGGCCCAGATCCCTTGACCGAGCGGCTGGATAAGGAGCGAGCCCCACGGGCTAAAGCTAAATTTAGGCCTAGCCTGAAGTAATGTGATAAACAATCCCAGGTTAGAATCCTAAAGAGTAGAGGAGGTTTTTTAGTGGGTAAACCCATTTTTAGGGGAGTCCCACACTACAGGCTGGCCACCTGCCTGCGTAATTGCATTTGTCCTGCCTCTCCCTCAAAAAAAAACCTGTAAAATAGTTGTCACAGATATTCTGCTCGGGGTTGACTATACTGGGCGTAAAAAAGCACCCCAACCAGAGTACAAGGAGAATGCCCCTCCAACGGCCGCCTCTGGATTTAGGGTAATTCCACACGTATACTTCGTTATAACGGGCAGCCACTTTGTAGCTTTTGTTTGAAACTTCGATGAGATGCCATGCAGTTTCTCCCAACGATATAGGACTCCTTTCATGGAGCTACTATGCAAGTACCTCCCAAAATAGTAAACAAAATAGTAAACGAGCCCCTGCTGAAAAATAAAGTAAAAAGGCCTTTTCGATTTAACAGTGTCAGAAACACACGAGATTACTTATAATGGAGAATTAAACGGTAAAAATCTCTGTTTGGAAAGGATTTCAATGAGATCCCATGGTTGCAGCATATAAGCGGTAAATACAAATAATACAACACTCAGTTCGTGTAACCCCTTGGGTGCCATCAATCTACCTGTAAAATGTATGAACAACACCCGAGGGAAGCTGTGTAGTAACCTGCAAGTAAGGTATTGTTTATAAGTAAATCTTTATGATGAAGGAATTATAAATTAAAAACATGATTAATTACAACATTGCAGTATAATACGATAAGTATTAAGTTTAAGGTTTGTATCACCGTTGTGTTCATATTATACTTAGAATATGTTATATTGATTTATTTTCCAGAATATAATCCATGCTACGTAATGTCCAATGTCATATGTTGGGTAATAAAAATATTAAATCATGTTGCTATTCTAAAAACATTATTATGCCACTTATATAACAGTTTATTTTATTTTCAATGTTCTATAAACTGTAAGATTTAATAAGAATCATAATCCCTACAATTATGTTTATAACGCTATAAACCAAATAATCAGGTAAATTCTTTGGATGACATATCAACGGGTAGATTGGAATTTGTGGAATTTTCTGGCGCCTTTAAGGTTTAATCGATATGGGTTTGCATACAAGTTAAAAAAAAACAATTATACTATTTATATAGAAATGATAACATAGATTTTTTAGATGTTTCATTTATTATTATTTTTAATACTACATGTCAGCTTACATAAAAGTACATATCTGAAGTAACTTTACGTTGTAATGTAGAGAGAGCTATGCGAGTTAAGGTTACTTATGTAAATGGCAGCAATTGTGGCCGTCAGCAATATCCACCACTGCCTGCTACTTGTTACTTGAGATCCCTTTCCTGGATTCTAGAAGACACAACAATGCACGTAAATGTAATAATTAAATAATGTAGATGTTAAAATATTACTTTGGAACATCATACCCAACAAGACATAAAAGTATGTATAGTGCTGTTTTATATTTATGTTTTTTTTTTGTTACAAATATAAAAAAAAACACTTTAAGATACATTGTGTACCTAAATTTTGCCGATAGATGATTACATTTATGTTCTTTACTCACATACTGGTTTATGCTTAATTGAATGAAATAAAATGTAATAAAAGAACATATTGCTACATTTAATGTTAGTTATAGACAACCGTAGCCTGTAAAATGTTTTAAGCGTGTAACGTAATGCATGTTCAAGTCAGTATGAGATTTCGTAGTTAACAGTTAGATCTGAAGTATAAGGTATTATCAATTCTTGTAAATATGGGAGCACACAGAGGTAGAGCTACTTATGAAATGACGTAACATAACTCAGCATTTTAATGATCAAGTTACAATTATATCCGCAAATAAAACATTGGATAAACAAATATTCCTGTTATAATGTAAATTTGTATTTAAAATATTAAGAGAATTAAACAAATATTGCATGGACCTATATATCTGGATTAGAATAATTATAAGTTTAAAACAGCATTAATTGGTAAGAGCTAGTGGAACACGAGAGAACCTGTTCTGCCTTAATTGCAAATGTGCAGCTTGTTCAAATGGATTAAGTTTGTGTTCAGATGAGCTGTAAAACATTTTCCTTTAGTTACTTTTCAGACGGTTGAAAAAGTGCAAACTGGGATTCTTACTTTATCGTGTATATTTTTATGTATGCCTGATTGGACTTTATATTTCTGTTGCGCTGTGATCCTGTCAACAAAGCTATATAAATATATCGCGCTATTTGGACATTGAAGTCCTAGTCATACGCTTAGTTTTCATCATTCTTTATTTAACTTGCATGTATTTACTTACATACTGGTATAAATGATCTTTAAAATAATATCAGAATTCAAATGGGTAGGGAAGTAGGGTCTAAATGACTTTCTACACAAAAAACTTTAGTATATCCTAGGATTTCATGGTTTTAAGATCAATTTTCAAACTTTTTCTGTAGAAGAACAAGTTATCATAATTTTTTGTCTAAGGATTGGAGACCAACTGCCCTATCCTGTTTGATCATAATTAATTTGCATGAATTTTAAATTAACAGAATTATGATTAAGACAATTTAGTACATAATGATATAAAAATAGGTTTTTAATTTTAAAGGCCCTAATGGTATTTAAATTCTATATATATATCAGTTGAGATAAAATACCGTTTTGAATATCTTTCTGGCATGCAAAATTGAAACTAGAGCATGTGAAACGATGCGCATCGTATATCCGATATTGTGTTGTTTTCTCGGAGCTGAAAAGGTATGTCGGTAACGAAAACCGATTGTAAACCATAGAATTTCCATAAATAGACACGCAATGCTTTGTACTCTAATGTAGTGAATGTGTTTTATTTTAATCAGGCTTGTGTTAGTTCGTTTAATAAACAGATTTTAATACTCCATCAAATTTGCCTCAACATGTAAAGCGTCAAAAACTTACCTCAAACGTTTGTTATCGTCAAAGGCATTTTATAATGTTGGAAAATTTATGGCACACAACTAGGAGACCGATCATTTGCAAGACTGACCCCGACGTTGGAAGTGGGTATAATTGACGTATGAATGAGAATGAACGAATACAGAAAGTGTATGTCTGAATGGATATTATGGTATAAATGAAAAGAATATTTTCATTTTATTTCCAAGACGTTTGCTATACATGTTAACAAGTTTCGCAATAAACAATTTGACCTGACTTTATTATTTATCAATGGCCAGCCCATATAGATACGTTACTAGACCTAGACTGACATAGGCATTTTTTTACTGGTAAACATAAGGTTTTTGAGCTGTCACGTGATAATTTAGTGAGGTTAGAGTTGTCATCGAACTTTGATAATATAACTTCACAGGTCATGGCAGCGCGTAACTTATAATTTAATTTATACAAGACAGTTTGACAAATAGCGATTTATTTTCAGGAATTGGCTCGAATTTGTAAGTTATGGCAGTATCTACCTGTTTCCATGTTATTAATAGCAAACAGTTTATACTTTATTAATTTATTATACTTTATACAGTAGTGTATTTGTCCCAGTTTGATTTAAAGCGATGTAAGAGATAAATGATCATCACTGCCCTGTCTTAAAATGAGTTTACTTAATTTCGAGTAAAACTTATTCTTACCTTCATCCTTTGAATTGCATAAATACAACTTAAAAATACGTTTTCTATTTATCGTTAAAATAAAATATTACACACACCTTTCAAAAATGTATGTTTTCCTGTTAGAACATACTTATAATTTTATAAACAGAATATCATTTTATTAGACCTTGAAATTTAATACTACCAAAGAAAACAATACATGATATAACACCCATTTTCAAATAGTCAAATACTTTTAAAGTATATATGCCAGTTAAAAAAGATTGTTAATTTATAATTTTAAAATAATTTTGTCGTATTAATGTTCGTTAACAAGACTATAGGCATTTCATTAAGAATTGGCTATGTTAACAAGCATAATTGCCGTATATGGGACAACGCAAACTGATAAGAGGTTTACGAGGGAGTGGTGCATCCACAAAAAAATTACTGTTTGGTGAGGATTTTGGGCTGGCGGTGTGATTGGTCCGTATTGTTTTGAAAAGAACGTTGGTGAGGCCATCACTGTCAACGGCGAACGCTACAGAACGATGATGACGGATTTCTTTTGACCCAAGTTGAACGATATGGATTTAGACGACATGTGATTTCAGCAGGACGGCTCTACGTACCACACTGCGAATGAAACCATGAAAATTTTGCATGCACGTTTGAGGGAAAGGTTATCTCTCGCAGAGGGGACGTGGATTGGCCACCGATATCGTGCGATTTGAAGCCCCTAGACATTTTGATGGGGTTTTCTGAAGTCGCAGGTCCATGGCAATAGGCATCAATCAACCGATGAACGATCAACATAACCCAGGCCATTGCTCAAATTCAACCGGATTTATGCGGCAGTGTAATTGAAAATTGGACCACTCGAATCCGTAGTCATGTGAGAAACCGCGGTAAACATTTGAACGATGTTATTTCCCACACATAATGGCATACATGCGATTCAAATGAAAAATACATTTTTTTAATCATACATGGCTTGTTTTATTTCATCTCAACATCTACCCGCCCAAAATGAAAACCCCTATGGATGGAAATTCATGCAGATCTTGTGTAAAAATGTTTCATTTTATATATATATTTATATATAATTTGTGTACAGTATTGGTATTACCCGACTATTTCTATCAATAACTTATTCTGCTTGTATTATTCCCATTCCCTGTATGTTGTCCGTTAATTTTGACTATTTTAAATATGTTAAATTCGGATTACCAAATAGCATATGAGTTAAGTGATACCTGTTTTACACACACACACACACACACACACACACACATATATATATATATATATATATATATATATATATATATATATATATATATATATATATATATATATATATATATATGTTATATATTAAACTTATAAGGTGTTATATTTCGTAATGTGTGGGTATTTATTGCGTTATTGAAACAATATTACGATCCACAAATGTTTACTTAGCTTTTATGTACTTTTATACAATGCACTATGTCGATCTTGACAACCCAATAAAAATAACATTGCTGGGATTTTCCTAAGATATTTTTATAAATATAAATATAGTATGAATATAATGCATCATTATTATATACAAATAACGATGTAAAAAATTATTTCAAACATTTCAATAAAAGAATGGATTGTTTCTCAAATAAAAATTTTAAATAAACTTGTACTGGAGAAATCATGAACGCGTCGTTTAAAAAGTTATAGACGCTTTGTATTCGTGATTCATGGATTCATTTATATAGCAGTATTGAGTTTTGTAAACATTTTGTATGTTATGCAACTAATTATTAATCTCACATATTCGGTGTACTTAGTTCTTAGACTTGACGTGCAAATTACCTGAAACGTGATAGTTCTTGGCTGCTTCCAGCTACAAACTGACATCAACACACTTTAGTACTGAACACAGGAGTTACAGCTTGTCACGTGGTGAGCAGGTTAAGTCAGGTTGTGAACAAACTTTGTTAATATAACTTACCAAGTCAAGAGAGACGTAAACTGTAACTCATCTAGTATAAGAAAGATTGACAGAATAGACCATATTCACCAGGTAATGATTTGTTAGCAGTACCAAAACTGTAGTGATAACTTTACCAATTTTTATTTATCATTGTATTTATTTGGCATCCCTACAGCTTCAATAAATTATGTGTGTATTAAACGTATGAAAAGAACTAATATTATTTATCCCTTGAAGGGATCATGAAATGTGAAACTATCTAAAATAAGCCTACAAAACTGAGACAGTAACGAAGAGGTGGCGTATAAAAGGACAGAAAAAACGATTTCAAGAAGGCCCTCTCGGGAAATTCTGGAACTATCATTTAAAATAAGTCGATAAAACAGAGTACTGTAATAATGAAAAGAACGGAGTAAAAGAGGTAGCGTACAGATGGATAGACGGAATGACCGCTATTTAAATATTTTACGTAAAATCGAAATAGCTATTTCTTAGACCAAGATGAACCTATGTCCCAAGCTTTAGGTCCTTACGATTATTATTTTAAAATTATTACACAAGAGGGACAGACGTACAGACAGACTGTCCTTCCAGTAACAAACCTAAAACCATTAGCAAGGCACGTGATCGTTATATTATTGTCAGTGAACGAAATAAAATGATAGGCAATTGTGTGATAGACAATCAAAAGATATAGAACTCGTTTGCTGCAAACTGAAAGCCTATTATTTTTCCACACCTTTTGAACAATAGAGCTTTATAAAAACATACATAATTATTCAACTAAACTCATTATTATGAGATAAAAAATGAAACAACACCAATGTTTACTGGCATAACTACGTGAACGTTGGTTGAATAATTGTTATTTTATTACACATATTGTACTTTCTAAATATGTCATATTTTATACTATAAGTTTGCAAATATCTAGGAAAATTATTTGTAAAGCATGAAGACATCCCAATTGATCAAATACTACCTAATCTTAAATAAATCATGTCAGTTAAATTAATAAAAAGTCTTCATTCCAATGGTAATCTTGAATTAAATTTCGTTAAATTATAATGATGCATCTTGGCTAACATATTACCTGAATTTTAGTCTAAATAACAAAGTGACAGCTGCTTTATCTGTTTAGAATATTATGTTTTTATTAATAAAGCAGAAAATAATATTGAAACATAAATAAAACACATTTTGGACTAATGTGATGAAAACATGTAGGTGACTGAACTATTCATTATGCACACTATTTTCTATGCGTTTGTGTTAAAGACTTTATTTGACGTGCATTCGTTTTATAATTCGTATACTTTGGGGTATGCTGTAATTATTTAAGTGCACTAGACGCTTCCTTATAGAATCAAACGTAGAAACGTTAATAAAAGTACAATGTGCAGGTCTAGTTGCAATTAACCTTTGAATACTATTCCAACATTTTCAATGGGTGTCAAACTTTGAAAATGTTCTACAAACTTCATGAGGTAAAGATACTTTGTATTTATTAAGTATGGCATTTAAGTATACCTCATATATGTTAATACTAAGTACAAGCTTATTATATTAACATAAAATAGCTTTAAATGGATGGATGAATACTCTTTTAAGAAAATTGCTAAGGATAAATTCATCAATTATGTTTTATATTTCGTATTTGAAATATAATTGTAATCTATTCAATTAATGTAGTAGAAAACCATTCCGCGCATTTAGGCTGCGTCACTAGATACAATTTGAAACAATTCCAAGTACCTAAAACAGTTATCAATATTTATTTTGTAAATTAATTAATTTCTGAGTAAAATGAGGAACTCTGAGGAAGTCTCAATACAGTCGTTTGTATCCTGACTTCTGATTATCAAACTTATAATGAAAGGAAGCTTTAAAAATTAAGCATCATCAATGTATGGGGGATAAAAGTTTTATGCCATAAAAGAGATACATTTCGTTTAAAAGAAAAATTATTTGGAATTGTATATTGTTGTTATAAAAGTAAATGGAGTATATCTTTATTACAGTACGTGTAAAGAGTAAAAGGACAATACGGGGCTTCATATAAATCAACACTCATCACAATAAGAGAATACACTCCTACTTCACTTGGATGGTTATCGCACGTTAACGTTTTTGTAGGATTAGTATAGCATTTTATAAGGATATAATAAATCGAGACTAGTATAACACTATTAAAGAGTAATCATTTACCGTTGCAATTCTTTAAAAGATAAAACAACAATCTTTAACGAGTCTTATTCAAACTATAATCATTATGTTAATTACGGCAAGTAAAACTGTCACAAACATGTAACATTTTACACATTGATGGAACAAGCTAAGTCTATGTAGCAAATATTTTAATTCTTGAGCTTGTTCAAAGAATGGGAATCTAAGGGTTCATACTTTAAAAGCAATCACTATAACTTCTATAACTATAAATTTAAAACTATTTTAAAACTAAATTTGTACAGGTTTGATTTAAAATTGTTGGTTAAGGGCTCCAGACGGTAAAATCAATTTCACTACGCTATAGTGAACAAGTATGACATATCAACTAGCTAAAAAACTAAAAATAAAAATACATTTGTATTTCATTGAGTTATTACTACATCTATTACAAATAATAAAGACAAGGTGTAAAGCGTAATTGAGTAATTTTATTTACGATTTCCATGAGTAAAAAATAGTAGAATTTACTGTAATCTAAAGAAGATGATAAATAAAGACGAGTATCACAGGAGAATAATTAATTATCTTTGCGAAACATTCATAATGCGGTTGAAACGGCAATTTCACAGATGAGATATTTTAAACCGTAAGTAATTAAACCGACCAAGGTAAGATTGTGCAGCCAATTTTAAGTTTTGTTGAATATAATTTCATATTACATAGTATACTTTACAATATTATTATTCCACATTGGTATATAGTAAATATACTAAAATCATAGAATTTTAATGCGCATTTACATGTATAATTACATTCACTGTTATGGTTAAATTGTACATTATGAACGAATACGGTATGGTGGTTTACAATATATATAGGAACTCTATTCATAAATATTTTCAAAAATTTAGGTTTTATTTTTAATAATATTGTTTACATTTATTGATGAATAATTAGTGTTTTTTGTTTATTCTCGAAAATCAAGAACCTGAGAATTTTCACTTTGTCATAAAATGATCCTGCGACGCTTTTAGAGTAACAGGACATTATGTTGGATGGGTATAGTTGGGAGTACGGGCCCCTTCTATCAAGATCCACGAGAATGGATATCGGGCATTAATCCTAATCATGTTTCCTAGGAAGAAATACAAGCAAAATTTGTACCAGGCTCTCCAATCATAGCAAAGGTGGCACGCAATGTCTAGGGCTAACAAAAATCCTGAACAAGTTCACAACTTCATTTAACTACCACCAACTCCAATATCTTTATAGACTATACCTATTGAGCACCTGAATATCTTGACATTTACGGTTACAGATGTTTCTCTCCTGTATATCCTTAAACGTTGAATTTGATTTAAGTAGAACATCAGTTTTTGCTGTACGTAGTTTCTGTTGGACTGGAACGTCTAAATTACCCAGAAGTGTACTCTACTGTGGTTGTGGGGGAAAGAGGGGGAAATAAATAACATGTCTAAAAGAACTTATTCGAGAAAAAATTTAGTTTAATAGCGCTTAAGCAAGTGTATATTTTCCTCTTGGTAAAGAAGCTTTGTAAAGGCACTAAGAACTTCACTGTTCACAGCAACAGCACATGCCATATCAGTAACTGTTGTTAAATTTTAACTCATAACACACAGTATGCGGGTGGGTAGATTTTCCTACAGAATTAAGCGTTATCTATTCATGTAATTGTTTAAACTCACCATGCCTCAAAACTAGACAAGCTGAGAACTGTTGATAGCTAACTCGGGATTTCCCCCTTGATATATACTTCAGAAGGTAATATCAAGGTTTTTCGGAAAGTTAGTTACCTGTAGTACTTTTAATAGTTATTTATATGCAAACTATGCAGAGAGATAGGTAGGCATATACACAGACGGAGAGACATAGGTAAATTATGTTTTCCAGCCTTGAGTGAGTCGATGGGGCAAATTAGAAAGTGAAGCTCTGTAAACAAAGTCCTTCATAAAATTAATTATGATCAAAGCAACTCATTCAAAGTGAACAAATTCTTACGTGAAACTAACAAATACACCGTGCTTTAAGTTGCGTCTTAAGGCATAAAACCTGCCTACTTCTACGACTAGTTTTAATGTATACATATTTTTTTGTGGAAGCAATTTTGCTTTCTACAGCTTGAAGACTTTTGCTGAGAAATTCTAATCAGTTACAAAACGTCAGGTGATTTGATAAAAAAAAACTGGTTTAGTTGATGACGCAGTCTAAATATACTCTTATTTAGGTAAACTAAAAATGTTACTGCAGGTTGTGATTTGCTGCTATACACTTTTACGAGTTAAGTTTTCAATAGAAGTCATAAAGTTGGTACAGTTAGAAATTTGCAGTCCTATTATGCGAAACCTCAACCTGCTCTGTTAAACAAATATGATTACTCAAACAAGAATAGCAGCAGCAGCTGTTCAAAATTACTGCTACAATCAGCACAGTCTGTTGCACGGGGCTATTATCTGTATTTCCCATCATGCCTTGATGTTTTATATATTTTCAAACTAATTTAGTCAGAGAAACGAATAATTGAATAATTCCCGAGTACAACTGATTCAGTTTTGGTTATTCTAATAATATTAATAATTATTTGTATAGGTGTTTGTGCATCTTA
This sequence comes from Homalodisca vitripennis, assembly GCF_021130785.1. NCBI lineage: Eukaryota > Metazoa > Arthropoda > Insecta > Hemiptera > Cicadellidae > Homalodisca > Homalodisca vitripennis. Next base: position 23,396 of record NW_025777210.1, read on the forward strand.
TATAATTTTTAAACTCAGGATATAGGGTGCAACTCTGCTTATAGTTGTAGATAAATCTTTTTGGACAAATTATTTCATGTAATTCGTTTGGATTGTAATAATAAACACGCTGAAATTAAATATAATAAAGTGAGTAAAATAAAATATAAGTTTTGAAATATATATGTAACTGTTTACATATGTTTGTACTTTTTAACCAATCACATGGGTTTGAGGAGGCGCTAAAGCACAGGTCGTCTAACAGGCTACGTGCATGTGATATTTCAGGTCTATTTTTCGTTTCAGCCCATTCATGTTACTTTAGCTACATGTCGAGTTACTATGTCACCCTTGTTACAATATCACATTATTATGTTTTAGTTCGTTTAACAATTTATTTATTCCGTGTTTTTAACTTTCCATCTTAGTTACCTATGAAACCAATGTAAAAGACTTCGCTTATGCTAAACCAAATCCCATCGAGTAACATGTCCAGCTACCGGACTCGAGTTGTTCCTATGTTTGAATTAAAGCTGAGGGCAACTTTAATTCTTGACATATCGTGTGAACGTATATAAAGATAGACAGGGATACAGACAAAAATAAAATTGTAGTATTGTGGTCTGAAATATAATTACTTCCTGGTATTTACCATCCTCTATTATCAGACCGCTTCTCTTATACTTTTTCCTCACGCTATCTCGGTTTCTTATAATAGTGTGTTAGAATGCTGTGAAGTTTCTCTGGCTCATAAGTTTTTCTTATTTACATTTTTCTTGCCTACATACACTTTCTTATAAAACTTAACAATAATTATGACAAAATTTATACGCGTCGTATACATATTTAAAACTGAAATATGAGGAGTAAGGAACTATTGCTGTCTAGGACAAAATGAACTCAAGTAACTATCTTTTCATAATAAGGTTATATTAGCAAATACTGATAAAAACTAATAAATACCAAATATGATGGACATGGACTTGGCATTAGGTTTCACTTTGTATCTACTAGATTATCGAACAATTCAAATTCAAAAAATTTAAATATATTTAACTATATAGTCCTAATATATTCAGGTTAGTGTCCTGAAAAAATTTTATATATTGTACCCTGTTAATTAAATTCCATTAAAATCATGTTTTATGAAATCACGAAATTTAAATAAATAAGCTTTATAAATTATGTTTGTAGAAACACATTCTAGAAAATAAAACTCAGAAAGAATTTATAAATTATAAGTTAAAAGGCTACTGAAAAGCTTTTATTTAATATACAAAATTTTGAGTGATTAGAAAATTTAAATGAAGATGAAGTTTACTTTTCTGGAGGTTAAGCGTAGAAAAATATTTCCTTAATATAAACATAATAATGGAAGTATCATTCTTACTTTACAGGAACGCGAATGTTGAATGTAGTTTTAAATTAGAATTTTTTGAGTTTGGAATTCGCGCCCTGATTCAATCCGACAGCAATAGATCTTACAGCACGTACAACCTATACTCAACTGCCGAGTATTTTTTTTAACAAATAGAATTTTAATTTATTTATTTACTTAAAACTCCTGTAAATATTTCAAAATAATTGTTCATTAGTTAAGTGAATTTAATACATTATGGAGAAAATATTATAAAAACTTTATAGTGAATATTTTACGTACATTTTAAAATCAGTTTCCTACAATTATAACTGTGGCATCAAATGGGCTTTAAACTAAAAAGGGCCGGTATCTTAGGTATTGTAAGAAGCAGTGAGTTAAAAACAATAAGACAGATAGTAACTTCACCATAGACAGATTTTATCACAATGGAATAGGACAATAATCAGTATATAGATATAAAATTACGGCTAAAATAATGTAAAAATATTTTTATGTGTGAAGAATTTATCATAAAGTCCTTCTACAACTAAAACATGAGTTTCTATAAGTGTATGTGTTATTGTGTTTGCTAGGGAGATGTGTATCTGTACTATTTGTACAAGAAGGGCGAATTATATTTATTACAATTCTGGGGGACAGCCTCTATACAATCCCATCTCACCATAAAAACTTTAGTTCCTTTCGTTGTTCGTTTCGGTGCAAGTCTTTATAGTAAATAATTTATATGACTCAACGTCAAAGACAGGAATTATCTGACCAATGATATTGATAACGTGCATCTCCTACTATCGGGAGCCCATCACTACATTTATACCAATATGGTATATTCAATCAATATTGTAATGATACTCGTGAACTTAACTTTATCTTACTAGGAATTTGCTTTCATATTAGAGTCGTTTATTATAAATCAAAACTCTATAGTTTAAACGAAGCAGTCTAGGTGTATTACAAAATTAATATATCACTCAAAACCAGAACACGAAGATGAGAGTTTTTACTGGTGGATATTCGCATCTGATAGTAATACAGTTGGCAATACTGCTGAACTTAGGACGTAATTCGATAGCTGTCAGTGACAACATCGGGGTTGGGAATGAGTCAACTCTGACAGTCCACAAGCTCATATATCACATTGTTTTCCTATTTCACTATAGGTCAACAATACTGGTGCATGCACACTGGATCGGTTCTGGAGTAGATTTGACAAGTACATTGTTATTGACAATTTACTAGTGGTTAATTTTCTTATCTAATAAAATTAAAATGTATTACAATGTACTAAAAGACCATTAATAATATAACCTTACATTTTACGTAATCTTAGGCATTTAAAGAATGTAAAACAACACTTGCCACAGAGAACCTTTAGCAACATTGGAAATGCCCAATACCACTTCTTAAATTGTTTTTCGATTTAAATCAATCTCAGTGCATACAACAGATTATGATTATAAGTTTGAGTCTTAGTTAGAACCTACAAATATTGAAAAGTGTGGTTATATTTAGATGCTTAAACTAAACCGACTTACAATCGAGTATGTTTGGGATTTTAAAGTAAGTAAGGGAATACAAATTAGGATATCATAAAGTAACGGAAACCCCATATATCACTCAACAGCTACTTTATATAATGTGTCCAATAATCTCTCTTATAAAATGATTTTAGCTAGGATCAATTAACAAGTAAGTTATGTATCTTGTGATAAAGGAACTAATATATTATTACCTAAATAACGTTATAAGCCAAGTTAAGCTACACAATCACACACGGATAATATATATATATATATATATATATATATATATATATATATATATATATATATATAGATTATTTGACAAATACTGTTATGATACAAAATATAAATAAGGTAAACCAGTTACAATGTAATTCTTTATTTATATAAAAAATACAATTCTTTTTTTGAGCTTACTTAAATTTTATGTACTTTTTTTTTTTTTGACCAAGAAGTTACTCAAAACTTAGCTTAGAAGCGAGAATATCAGATACTGGGAGAACCATTCAATGAGAATATGAATAAGATATAATTTTTTTACTTATTTAACAAACTTAAATTACAATTATTGTGATTGCCGTAATGATCTTAAACCTTTTAAATTTTTAATACAACTATAACCTCCGAAACAGACAGATAGAACGATGTTTTACTAGTTGAAAATGAATAAAACTATTTTATGCAGGGAAATAAATGTTATGTCTGTGGTCACTGAGCCGGTTCAATACCTATATCTCCCCGGCTCATGTGTGTTTTATATAGTGTATGTGTGTGTGGTTTATTGGCTGCAGAGGCCACTGACCATTTGAAGGCGTTTGGCTTTTCCGGTAGAGTGGCAAAGACTCCGAGCCGTGGTGTACAAGTTAGGAGTAGCTCCAGCTTAAAATAAAATTTTGTTTAATTAAGTGTTTTTGTTAGTTTTGCTGAGCTGTTTTCCTTCTGACATGTGCGGCTAAGTTTACGGCCCCTCACTGATGAGGTCCAAGAGATGAATTGTTTCCTCCTGTCATCTCTCCATCATGCGTGGTCGCAGAGAACCTTCGCTTTTGCGCTCTGCTGAAGGAGGGCCACCATGATGGACGTTTCTTCTAGTCAACACCCTGCTTCTAGTCTTCTGTGATACCCTGCTTATATTCTTTATTTATTTGTTATTGTTATTGTTGCCATTTATATAGTTTATATTTTGTTATTTAATTTTAAGTTAGTTTTAGATATATTTAGTTATTTCTTGGATTTCATTAGGAGCCCGCCCTTAGCCGAAGGATACCGGGTGAAATTGGCATTTCTTGTTTCAAATTATGGCGTTTCTAATTTTTGTATGCAGGTGCACCTGACAAGGATTGTTTGAGGTATCTACTACTGCAGGCACTTTTTATTTTTTTTATTTATAGTATATATACTTATATATTTCTATTGACTGGATAGGCCTATGTTTTGTCTTATTGAATGAACCTGAGTATACTGACCACGGTGTTCTTATTTTACCTAGTTAGTTTTGTTCCGGCATCCCGTTCGCCGCCATGGGCGCGCGCTTCCCTGATGTTTGCTGTGGGTGTGCGAGCGGCGATGTAACGGTTTCAATGGTAGCAGAGCGTGGTTCGCTGCTCTCTCAGCTGTCTCTCAGTTCTGGTTTTGTTTGTTGGTGTAGGTTAGTGTTAGGTAGGGGGAGGTTAGAGTACACAACTTTTTTTCATTAGAAGCTCGCCCTAGCACAGGATACCGGGTGGAATTGGTTTAGTGTCTTGCTTCCTGCAGACTTACCCTTTGCAGGGAGCAAGGGACTCTAAATTGCTTAACCGCTAAATTTATCTAACTGTACTCTACTTCTCCCCTATCAATGTGTTGTTTTGTTATATTTATTGCTTCTGTGTTTGTAGGTTGTGGTTAGTGTATATTTGCAGGGTATCCTTCTATTGGGTAGCAGGTGTTGAGTTCTTCACTTGGACCTCGTCAGTGTAAGCCTTTTGTGAGTTGAGTCCACTTAGGTTACTAAGTAATTGTTGCGTACGCTTTGTTGTTTATTGTTGTATTTATTTGTCTTAATTGTTTGGTATGGCGTTTTCCCTTGTGCCTTCCTTTTCTAGCTTTGGCAAACTGCCTCATCCTTTGGGGAGTGTTTTACAACACTTCCCCAGAGTTGATGGACTTGACACTAATTTACTTATCCATTTCCTTCTGGAAGTTTTTAAGCTAAGAGAATTTCCTGGTATGACAGATGCCATGCTTATGCAGATTTTAGCGCAGTTTTCCTTAAGGCCGCTTTTTGATCGCCTTCTAGACTGCCTTAAGAGAGGTGCCACCTTTGACCAGTTCCACGCCGAGATCTTGGAGTTCTTTGTACCTGCTCGGGTTAGGGAGCGCTTGCGGGTGGAACGCGTTTACCGTCCTCAGGCACCAGACGAGACGTTGAGCCATTTTGTCGGGGAGATACGGGATGTAGCCCGGGTGTTGCGCTTGAGCTTGAGCGAAACGGAGTTGGTGAGCCTTATTTTGGAGGGCATTAAACCTGAAGAACGCTCCCGTTTGATTTTTTGTAGCCGTCCCGCATCTTTTGCGGATTTGGACCGCCTCTCCATCATCTCTAGAGGGGTTCAGGATGCGGATGATCAAAGGGAGGCCATGTCGAGGCATCTTCCTCACTTGCCTCCGGGGCCGGTCCATGCTCCGGTGCAGTCTGAGCCAGCAGCTGCTCCTTCCCGTAGGCAGCCTCCTACCTGTTATGGCTGCAAGCAAGTGGGACATATTAGACCGTTTTGTCCACTTAATAAAAAAAACTAGTAAGCTTGCGGACGAGTAAGCCCGACTCGTGCCGTAAAGGTAATTTTGAGGTAAAATATGTACCTAATTTTGATGGTAAAAGGGTAGCTGGTTTAATACAGAACAGAAAGAAAACAGAAAGAAATAGACTTGGGGACAGTTATCATCGTTGGCCGAGAGGGGAGGTTGCTGCTCTGGCTGCGCAGGGAGTAAGGCCTCCCGCTCAACCTGCCCACAACTGGATGTGCTTGTGGGGAATGTGGTGCAGAAGGCCCTGGTTGATTCTGGATCAGCACGCAGCCTGATTTCTTTGTCGTTTTTTGAAGATCTAAAAACACTCTGGGCTAATACGGCAGGTTGAGCCTAGTTCACTTATCTGCTGGACTGCTTCACGCACACCTTTACCTATTATCTGTAGTGCCCAGATTCACATCAAAATTAATTATTTCTCTTGGGATTGGAGCTTTTTGGTGGCTAAGGACCTGACTTTTCCTTTCATCTTGGGAGCAGATTTTATCGGAAAAACTGGCATGATTTTGGATTTGGCCTCCAGTCATGTTTTCTTTGCTTTCGCCAGGCGGGTGCTCGTTCCCTTTTCAGATGTCGAGTCTCGTGGGACTGCTGCCTTAGAGATGGAAGATAAGAGCTTGACTCCTCCTGACCAACTAGGACATCTTACGCCGAAAGAGGCTGAGGACATAAGGCAGATTTGTTCCAGTTTTCCTGAAGTCCTAACTGACAAACTGGGCACGACCAATCTCTTGGAATACGAGATTCGTCTTACAGACACCCGTCCTGTACGTTCCCATCCATATAAGCTTGCTCCGCCCAAGATGGAAATTCTGAGAAATATGATTGATGATTTACTTAAGAGTAGGGTAATCGAGCCGTCTTGCTCAAATTTTTCCAGTCCAGCGTTTCTAGTGCCGAAACCTAATGGGAAGTCCAGATTGGTCCTGGATTATCGAAAGCTCAATGCTCAGATAGAAATTGACTCCGTGCCTCTCCCTGATTTGCATTCTGCTTTCGACTGGTTTGGTAAGGCCAAGTATTTCTCCATTTTTGATCTTAATCAGGCATATCATCACATTCCTCTAAAACACGAGTCTCGACCTCTCACTGCCTTTTGTGTGCCTTGGAATTTGTACCAGTTCACCCGAGTGCCAATGGGCTTGGCTGTGGGGGCCCAGACACTCACCAGACTCCTGGATTCTATCTTTCATGATGTCAAATTTAAGTTCGTGTTCAACTATCTGGATGACCTGCTTGTGTACAGTGAGAGTTATGAGGAGCACTTGACTCATCTAGAGGAAGTTCTAACTAGGCTGCGAGAGTCTGGCCTTACCGTCAATCCTGAAAAGGTGAGTTTTGCTCAGCCTGAAATATCGTTTCTGGGTTATCTTGTCTCTTCTCGAGGTGTTGGAATTGATCCAGAGAGAACCCAGGCAATCAGGGAGTTTCCTCCTCCTAAGGATGCCAAGGGGATTGCCCGTTTTGTGGGAATGATAAATTTTTATCGTCGTTTCATCCCCAATGTTGCTGAAGTGGCGGCCCCTCTGAACTCTCTTAGGAAAAAGGGTGCCAAGTTTGAGTGGGGTGAAGCGCAACAGACTGCTTTTGAGCAGCTGAAAGAGGCAGTGATGCAGCCTCCAGTCTTGGCTATGCCTGATTTCAGTCGTAAGGTCGTCTTGCAAACTGATGCTTCCTCCTTAGCCGTTGCTGCTGTTTTATCGCAAGAAGTAGATGGTATCCGGCAGCCCATAGTTTATGCTTCACGCACGTTAACCCCTTGTGAGAAGAAGAGTTGTTCTGTTTATGAGCTGGAGTGTTTGGCTGTCGTGTTTGGAATTAACAAGTTCAGGCGTTACCTAGAACATAAAGAATTTTTGTTGGAAACCAACAACCAGGCTCTTTCTTGGCTCCTTGCCCACCCCCGTCAGCTCGGGAAGATTGGTCGCTGGGTAGTCCAGATTTCTGCCCTTAAGTTCACAGTGCAGCACGTGCGAGGCACCCAAAATATCATAGCGGACACTCTGTCACGCATGTATCACTTACCCAACGACCACCAGAATTTATCAGAGCCGCCATGTTGTGGCGTGCTCCTAGACTTTCCTCTGGCATTTTCGGACATTGTTCCACACCAACTTAAGGATCCCGAGCTGACTGCTATCATCAATGAGCTTAAAAACGGAGGTGCCCACCCTCCTTATTTTCTGTACCGAGGTGCTCTATGCTGCCGTGACAAGCAGCGGAGAAAACCTAAGTTAGTGCTGCCAAGCTTTCTTGTACCGATGGTCTTTCAGTATTTTCATTCTTCTCCTGTGGGCGGACATCTAGGAATTCATAAGACCATCGCGAAGATTAGGGATCAGTTCATCTGGAAAGGTATGGACCGGGATATTGCAGCTCGAGTACGTTCTTGTGAACTGTGCTCGCTAAGCAAACCCGCTCAAAATACCAAGTTGGGTCTTTTGTCATCTGAGGTGGCGGAAAAACTTTTGGAGAAGGTTTTCATTGACTATGTTGGGCCTCTCCCGCGTAGCAAGTCCGGAAATAAGTTCCTACTTGTTTGTGTGGATGCCTTCTCCAAGTTTGTTTGGTTGTTCCCATTGCGGAGTGCTACCGCGCAGCTCACGGTGCAAGCACTTCGTAACAATTTTTTTCAACACTTTGGAATCCCCGCCACATTAGTTTCCGATAATGGTTCACAGTTTGTCTCCAATATCTTTAAAAGAATGTGCTTTGGGCACGGAATCCGCCATGTGACTACTTCCCCTTTCTATCCTCAGCCTTCTCACGCCGAACGGTTTAATCGCAATCTTCGATCTGCTCTCATTGCCTTTCATGCGGAAAATCAGACCACCTGGGATCAACAACTACCTTGGATCCAATTTGCCTTTAATACGGCCCAGCATGAAAGTCACAAGGCGGTACCTTTCGAGTTATTATTTGGCTTTCCGCCAAACAACCCTTTGGCGAACCTTTGGAAAATTAGCGATCTTCTGCCACCTCCTGGTACTCCCAATGTGAAAGCCACTTGGGAGGCAGCCAGGCGGAATCTCATTCGGGCTAGGGAGTTAGTAAGGAGGAAGTACAACCGAGGTCGTATTGCCAATCCCTTCCAGGTGGGGGATCTAGTTTACTGCAAGGCTCACCCAGTCAGTTCGGCTGTGAATTAAAAGAGCTGCTAAACTTTGCTACAGGTGGACTGGTCCCCACCGCATCTTGAAGTTTCTGACTCCGGTGACTGCCCGACTGGGAGATCCTCAGTCCGGGAAGATTTTCAGGAAGGCGCACATATCCCATCTGAAGCCTTGCCGGAGTCATCCGTGATTTCTCTTTAGTCTGTGCGGGAGGGTTTTTAGGTCCAGAGGCCTGATCACCTCTGATCCTTCTTCCTGATCAAGGTTCCTGTTTTCTTCTTTGTACCCACGCAACTCTTGGAGGGATTTCTTGCCTCCAACTGGATTTTCTTGGTTTTACCTTCTGCAGACTTCAGGGTTTCCGGTTTATAATTCTTCAACCATTGGGGGGAGAGGCATTTCGTTTGGTTCTTCATTTTGAAGAAATTAACAGAGGGGAGTTCCTCCTTTTTGGGGGGAGTCTGAGCCGGTTCAATACCTATATCTCCCCGGCTCATGTGTGTTTTATATAGTGTATGTGTGTGTGGTTTATTGGCTGCAGAGGCCACTGACCATTTGAAGGCGTTTGGCTTTTCCGGTAGAGTGGCAAAGACTCCGAGCCGTGGTGTACAAGTTAGGAGTAGCTCCAGCTTAAAATTTTGTTTAATTAAGTGTTTTTGTTAGTTTTGCTGAGCTGTTTTCCTTCTAACATGTGCGGCTAAGTTTACGGCCCCTCACTGATGAGGTCCAAGAGATGAATTGTTTCCTCCTGTCATCTCTCCATCATGCGTGGTCGCAGAGAACCTTCGCTTTTGCGCTCTGCTGAAGGAGGGCCACCATGATGGACGTTTCTTCTAGTCAACACCCTGCTTCTAGTCTTCTGTGATACCCTGCTTATATTCTTTATTTATTTGTTATTGTTATTGTTGCCATTTATATAGTTTATATTTTGTTATTTAATTTTAAGTTAGTTTTAGATATATTTAGTTATTTCTTGGATTTCATTAGGAGCCCGCCCTTAGCCGAAGGATACCGGGTGAAATTGGCATTTCTTGTTTCAAATTATGGCGTTTCTAATTTTTGTATGCAGGTGCACCTGACAAGGATTGTTTGAGGTATCTACTACTGCAGGCACTTTTTATTTTTTTTATTTATAGTATATATACTTATATATTTCTATTGACTGGATAGGCCTATGTTTTGTCTTAGTGAATGAACCTGAGTATACTGACCACGGTGTTCTTATTTTACCTAGTTAGTTTTGTTCCGGCATCCCGTTCGCCGCCATGGGCGCGCGCTTCCCTGATGTTTGCTGTGGGTGTGCGAGCGGCGATGTAACGGTTTCATCACATACTGGATTTAAACCTGCGTTATCTCTAGATTAAATCGAAAGTCCAACGTGTTACATAACTTAGATATTGGTACCTAGACAGCCAATTTAAATAGAAATCTAACTTTTAAATTTTCAGATTAATGGAAATAAGATTAAACTATTTGTATGCTGGGGAAGAAATTTTATATCTCTGATTACAGACTGGATTTAAACCGGTAACCAAAGATGCCGGTATCGTAAAATTGTGGATCAGGGATCTAGACCTATCTCAGTTAATTCGTGGAAAGGCCGATTCCTTTAAGCCTTACTATTTTCTTTCTCTTGGACCACTGGCCAGTGCGAGAACACTATTAAACAGAATAATGGTAAGCACGATTAAGTACTGGTATGTCTCCTACATGTCAATGGAACTCGTAGAAAGATATTCTATGGTCGCAATCGGGATTCGATCCTGCTCTATTTCTAAGTTAGATCGAAAGTCCGACATCTTAAACAACTCGGACATTGGCATCCTCAGGGCCAATCCGAATATGCAGAGGATTATTCGACTTTGAGTAATTAAGAGTATGTAATATATTTTATGAACGTTTTACAAAGGAGGCTATTCCAAAGGTATGTCTTCTTAATGAAATGTATTTGTTTGAAACAAAGTATAAAACCAACCGCATGGATGTTTGGAGTGTATTGAAATTTAGTATAATAAAAGTAATTTCTCTTATGTTATATGCTCAACTTGAAGTTTTGTTTTACTAAAATTTTCAATTAATAAAATTGTTCATAATATAATATGGCTATTGATTATAATTTCTCAACATGCAGTTGCAACGGGTATTACCTGCTCTTGTTGGCCAAGATGTACACCGAGGACAAAGGCTGATGACGTCAGCCCTACATTGGAATGGCTCTTTGATGTGGGTAAGGGATGGCTTAGACCTTGCGGTACTGTTAGTTACAATGGCAATCCCTTAAGATATTACATGTTCACTTAAAACTGCTTTATTATTCTGTTTGGTTATCGAGTGAACGAGTAATTTAAAACAAACGTTTGTATTATCGCATACATATTTGAAACTACATAAATATTTACTATTGCAACGCAAAGCAACTTATCCCTATAAGCTTGAACCTTGTTAATCCTGATTATACATTCCGGCATCTAATTTTGTTTTAGGTCATGAACAACAACAAAATAATAACTTGAACAGAGAGATGGGATATATAATTTCAAGATAAGTAGTATCTTTACATTTGTAGTTTCTGTTATTTATAACATGCTAGCATTAGCAATGTTTTAAGATGATCTCTAAACAAAGTTACGAGAAATATAATTAAATGCAAGTTTTTTGAAAACGGCTTTATGATATATCTACCCTCTCTTTTTAAGAGGTTTTTCTATTGCCAGGATTCTTTTGTTCGAGATTGTTTAATGCTTTCTTTGCTGCTCTTTATTATTTTTGTAAACCCTTGAATAACCATCAGCTAGATATTCAAACCTACAGTCGTGTAATATATATTTAAAAGAATCACATGATGACTGCTACAGTAACTTATTAAATATTTTATTAAATTTATTAAATAAAATATTTCAAAATACAAATCACACTAGGTTAACAGTTTTCAATCCTACACATGTGTTTTTAGGAAAAAAACTTGCAAATGAAGTTGGTGAGCGAATGTTTATATCCTGTGTGTCCCCTGCAACAAGTTGTAATCAGCCACACCCCAAAATCGTGGTTTTATAGACATGCATTTTTAGAAAATACCTGAATAATAATAATAATAATTTATAAAATTATTTACTTAAATTATCAATGTTTATTACAGTAACAAAATTGCATTTACAGAATGTTATGTGTAGATATGCAGGTATATATATGTATATATATATATAAAATTATATAAATTAAATTATATATGATATATATATATATATATATATATATATATATATATATATATATGTGAATCACATATATATATATATAATATATATATATATATGTGTGTGTGTGTGTGTGTTCATATATATATATATATAATGTGTTCATTGTTAATCGCATAACCTGACAAAGTTTGGCCTGCTTACTTTTGTTTAGTTTTAAAATTATAATAAGTTTATAATCCCTGGAAATGAAAAAATAGTTAGAGGAGATATCCCACAGTAACGAGATATTTTCGCGCTTTGAGAGTAGTCGTGTTATGGAAACAACACAAGTAATATTATCTATCTGCCCTATATATCACACTAGTAACAGATTTAAACCACTTTCTGGTATATATAATTTTTTGATTACTGTAAAACTAAACTGTCATCAAAAGTATTATTTTAATTGAGCACTAAAATACCCGATATTGGGTTTCTTTTTTATTACGGAACGGACAAATGTACAGTAAAAGAATAACAAGAGAGACAAGTGATACAATAACTAAATGGAGCCAGTACTTCCATGACATAATGTTAGGAAACAAGCGAGCGCAAGTGAAATCACAAAGTAATGCACCAGACAAAAGGTACAGTTTATGGAAAATTTAGAAAGCATAGTGCGTTTTTCCTTGATAAGGGACACTGAACAGTGTTTATAAAATTTGGTATTATTCATAAACTGACCCAAGTAAATATGATAATATACGAATAGAGATTAAAGACTATGAACTCGGCCTGTAATCCATCAGATTACAGATGTCTATAATTAACAAGAATAAATTTTGAATATATCATCCAGTACAGCTACAAGCTTGGTGGCTTGTAAAAAACTGGTGTTTCTTTCTTCTTGTGTATATAATTAAATTTTTAATAATAGACATGTAATGTTTTGGATAAAAGAATGCCCTATCCGATTTGGATATTATCGTAAGGCTCCTTCTTATTGCCTTAAGAGATTTTCTACTAAGAAAGCTAATAGTATAATATTGTGCCACTGCAATAATTTTTTTTGCTATCTAATAAAAAAGCGAAGAATGTTGTAGCATAAAAATTTAAATAGAAACAACTTGCAATGGCCGTCACTTATCACCTAACTTAAAAAGTATACGCCTATGACGTCGTGTTATTGAGAAAGAAATTGTGAAGCCTCAGGTAAAGCTGCTAGTAAGAAAAATGAATTGTATTATTGTTTTTAGAGCAATTTAACTTGTACTCTAATTAATATACAGAAACTCACTTTGTTATTAAGCTTTTTAAGATGGCGTAACGCTGTGGAATTGACAGCCGTACTTTTTAATATATTTTTTATATTGGTAATTTGTTATTGAGTGTACAACGTAACGTCCAAACACCTCTGAGATGGACCACAAAACAATTACCTAAAAATATATAATCCAGAACAAGTAAATCTTTAATAGATGTAATTCTAAATAAGTTAAAGATCTATTGTTATTAATATCATAATCTAGAGAAGTTCGAATGATTTAACTTCGTTATGGAATATAATGTACAACCTGAAGAGATTTATAAAAATACTATTTTGTATATTTTTGCTTCCTATTTTTGACTAAGATACGAAATTTTAAAATAATTCTTAAAAATAGTGTCTTATTTACTCGAATAAAATATAAAAGAATTATACATGTATTAAACGATCCAATTACAAAAGATATCCTGAGATAATAAAAAGCAAGAATGTGTTTAAATAATTGTGTTTGCCTTGCACAAGTCATATACCTGCGTATAAAAGTACGTGATATAAGATTCCAAGTTTCTGTCGAGACCAGCTTAAGTACGTCCTTCACACAAAACGTCTTTCTAAAGTTTGCACTTGAAGTTATCAACCTTTTAACTTATTACAGAGATTTTTGAACATCCAACATCTTGTCGGGAAATAAGTAACCATTATATACTTTTCTAGTATTATAGATCACAGCGTTATATATAGTAAAAAATAAAAATTTTGATAATCTAGCTATTCAAGGAGTGATTCTATCCTCGTGCCCATAGTCTGTAAGTATGAGTGGCCGTAGTAATAACTTCCATCAAAGTTTTCAAGTTCAAACCGTGAAACAATGTTGCTTCTAATTCTTAACGCTTGAAACATTACAACATGCTTAATGCTTAAGAAACGGATATTTAGTCCAGGAAATTTTATGCGTTTGTAGAGGTGATTTGAGAGGGGCTTATTAGGATGGGTTTTAACTCGACACGACAGTAGGTTGACAAGCAGTTCACGGCTCTTTATCCAATTTATAATTCCTCTAAAACTTTACTTGGTCAAGTCTATAGCAAACCGTTTTGTATGACATATTTATTAGTAGATTAGTTAGTAGATGTCATTCCTTTTATCAAAAATTGTTTTCCTCAAACGTATTGCGGGGGGGGGGAATACACGAATGACGTTTTTCTGTATATATTTCTACATTATTTTCTACTCTACCTACTATCTACAGCTGCACACACTATTTTCTTCTTCAAAATAGGGATGTTATTGTTCTACACCTATAAAATTACATTGTTATGGATATTCCAATTTCCTGACCCACATTTAGTTGTTTCTTATTTTACTTTAGTTATTTTCTTAGTCCATTATACTACAGTGTCTACAATAAAATAATATTATAAGATGTATTTTTCTACCAGTGTCCTAAACTCCAGTATTTTTATAGGGTTGTAGAAAATGATAATTCATTCGTTATCTGCTTTTATAATAACAGCGCTAGATATTTATATGTAACACGAACGTAAATTTGGTCCGCTTACAATGTTGATGCCTTATTATTGACCGCTATTTTAGAAGAAAAAAACGTATAATTTGTAATACAAAAAACAATCATAGACAAATATGTTTATATTGCATGTCCAAAGTTTTAACAAATATCGAACACCAGATCCATAGCTTTTGGTGAATATTGTAATTAAAAGTAAGTAAAAATGTTTTAAAAACTAAACCAGGTGATAGTTTAGTATATTCTTGTATAATTATTTCTCTCATCATTGATTTCATGCAAATCATACGAAATATTGGATACAGTCAGAGTAAGTCCTATTATTTAAGTTAAAGGAGGTAAATTTGAAGGAGCTATGCACACAAATATTGGCATTAATATTCGTAAATAAAGAATAACGTTACTTGAGAAACATGATTAGTAAGCTGTCAAGATATGATTAGTAAGCTGTCAAGATAATCATACATTTGCAGACGATCCTTGCAAATCGTCTAAAGCAGTAACACTACTTACGATCTTTGATACCAGTTAATATATAAATAAGTATATATCAGGTTAGACAGTCAGAAAACTGCAGAGAGCATATTGTCAAAACAAACATTGAACTGCAGGAAATGCACATAAAGTATGGCAGAAATGTATATAGAGTTTGGCTAATAGTTGAACTCACGACTTCAGTAAGCAAACGACAGGGTAAACAGTATGAAATTAGGGATGCAATGAACGGTCTACAGATGGTTGATAGTGCTGACATGTACATCATATCATCGGATTTTTATGAGGAGCATGATATATATATATATATATATATATATATATATATAATATATATATATATATATATATATATATATATATATATATATATATAAGTAGATAGTAATATGGGGTTCCTGGCGCACTTTCGGAGCCGACCGAAAAGCAATGTAAAATACTGTTCAATGTACCATAAAGGAAGCTGAGAAATAACACAGCAAATCTCAATGAAAAATTAACCGAATCTACAGTCGTTCGTCTCCAAAAGCGATCGGTACATTACTATCTACTCTGTGGAATGAAAAAATTAACCAAATCTACAGCTGTTTGCTTCTACTTTCTTAAGCTGTGCTTTGTAAAATGTTGTCAAATCTGCTACGAATAAAGGATTTATCTTAATAAAATTTAATCAATTTAAAACATTTTTACTAAAAACATACTGTACTTTTAATAAAAAACTTTTCTACTAAATAAACAACATGAACTCACCAAAGTCTCTACAATTTCTAGCATTAAAACAGTGCAACAAAGATGAATTCAACGAATTACCAAAACATTTTAAAGAACAGTTGATACTTTCCTTAAATGATACAGAATTCAAAGAACTTGTAAAGTCTTTTGCAGAAAAAACGTCTAATGGAGTGTTTTACTATCGGCAAAAAACTAAAAAAGTAAGGGATTACATATTTAATATAATTACGAAAGATATTGAAAAGAAAGTAAAAAATAAACAAACAGAGAGTTTTCATCGTTTTTTTATGACATTTTTTCCCATATTATACGTTCTTTCAAGATAATCAAGACTTAATTGATGAATTTCTTAGGAATTTTTGTGAGTATCAAGATTTATCAACACAATTCATTAAAGAGCATTATAGAATTTTTCTTATAGAATATAGCCACATTTTGTGTGAAACAAAAGGTATTACTGTAGATAATATTCCATGTGATTCCTATGAAGAAAGACACCAACTATGGTTATCAAAACAGTACTATGACGTGGGGAGGGACTGCAAGTTTTAGAGTTAAGACTTTATAGACTTTATTCTACAAAGTTAATTGTTGTAATTTCTTTATCTTTAATAGTCTTCTTTCCAGTAACAATCAAGTGTAATTTTTCATTTTTGTTTAATTCTTTAATCTTTTTTTCATCCAAAACAGTCAAAAATCTGTTCGGCAAGTGTACTTTACAATCTTCCAACTCGGCAATTATTGTAAACCCGAATTTATCTTTCATTTTCTCCAAATTCAAGATTCTATGTTTCTTCCTTTCTTCCAATTCATTTAACTTCTTATACTCTTTAAACTTACATTCTCCAATATCATTTAACTCTTTCAAGAACTCCATTTAAATAGAAAAAATTTAAAGACGGAAAAAATGAAATTTGCTAACAATCACTCGAGAAGTCGGGGAGAATGTGAGTAAAACCGCATTCTTTTCACGAGGTTCTTCGTTTAATTTCTCCAAATGTACTATAAAATCATCAAAGATTTCAGGCTTAAAATCGTAGACAAATTCTACATCTAGATAATAAAAAAAATACAGGTAATATCTTTTCATAATAAACGTGTGTATCGATACCTACAAACCTAATGTATTCTTTGAAAAGGAAAATAATTTTTTCAACGGTTCCAAGAGATAAGTAAAAATTTTTATTCTGTTTTCTAAATTCTGTAACAAATTTTGTTTGCTTCTTGTCTCCATATTGCAATTTTGTAAGCAGATTATTCAAATGTATTAGTTTATTTCGAAATTTCTTAGGTTTAGGTCTTTCGTACAAAATTAAATTACAATCTCTACAAACTAAATATTTTTTATCAATAATTTCTCCTCTATTATAACACTTGTAACAGTTGGCATTATACTACTCTTCCATTTAAACAAAAAGATTTTTTTATAAATGGAGATTATGGAACTAAGTCTGCCGAGATATAAATTTTTCAGCGCAAATGTTTGTGTTTACATTTCTACAACAGAGATAAATAGAAATAATTTCATTCTATTGTACAACTATTTAGGATATTATGTGTACGATTATAAAGATTATTACGGGAGAAATCGAGATTTTTCATCAGCGAAAGAGTATATTTTTGAAGTTTTAGAGGGAATGAAAGAGAATAATATGAACATCATTAACTACTGAATTTCTCTAATATCGTTCTTAATCACATCATAGGCTAAAAATTTCTCAGAGACAACAACAACATAACAAATCGCGTTTGTAACAGCTTTTTGAAAATCCATATTGATAATTATATCGTTCTTTGAACCAGAAATATTTGTCAAAACTCTTTGTTGTATCAATGACATAAATAGGTCTATTCGCTAAAAATTCTTTAGGATTGTAATACATTTCCTTATTATTACAGTAAACTTTCTTAAAATCTTGATACATCTGATACATGATTCTGAAAAGACCTCCGGAAATGTTTAAATTTTGTAATTCATCTGGATAATAAGAAACCGTTCAATTTTACTCTGATATTTTTTACATCCAAACTATCAAACTTTGAAGGATTTTTTTCTTGATTATTCTGTCTATCTGTTTTGAAAACCTATGATAACGAACTTGGGATTGAAGATATTTCTATAAATATTTGTGATATCGAACGAATAAGTTGTTCCGGAAATACCTTTTTGTTCAATACATTGCCAATCTAGAAAATTAAACATAATGTTTTGACTTTTTGTAATTTCATCAATCAACCTTATTTTACTCGTGATTTTATAATCAATCATTGGAACTCTAATAAAAAAATCTGTAATTGTTATTTTTCCATCAACAGGCATAACATTTCCAGTTGCAGTCTTCAGAATCACATCATCGTCTTCTGCTCTTATAAAACTTAGATAAAATCCTCCTTTATAGATCGGAATAGTAACATTTTCAAAAAATCCTAATCCAAAATGAGATAAATTTCCAGCTGCTTCAAAAACACCAAATTTAAAATCTGATTCAAAGCCATTAGAAGTTTGAGAAATAACATCACTTTTTGAATACGAAATAGTTCCTTTAATTGTGCTTAATTGGCCACAGTTTTCGACTTCTTCTATCAATTTATTGTGTTTTCTTACTTCAATCTTAGAAAATAAAAACGGTATAAAATTATCGATTAATCTAACATTATCAGTTCCAAGATATGCTTGACCATCTTGTTTTGTTAAAGTTCCAGAAATATAAAACTGGAAGTTAGACGAGCAAAAGTTATCTCCAAAATCAATATTAAACTCAGTTCTTTTATTCGGTTCATTCAAATGTTGTTTACTAATTGGATAGAAATTTTTAAACTCCGCCCTTTCAATATCACTAGCATATTTTCTGTAGTCCGCCATTTAATAAGAGAAAATTTAGAAATTTTAAACATCGTGTATCATTTTTTCATCGATCTAATGTACGTTTTTATAAGAAAAGATATAAATTTTAGTAAAATAATTAAAAAGATTAGAGTCATTTTTAATGATCTACTTCGTCATATTCAGGATTCTCTTCCTTAAATTTTGCGATCTCGGTCACATATTTCAATAAAATCTGCACAGGATAGTAACCGCTATCTATAATATTGTTCCAATCAACTGTATCTTTATTTTCATCCAAAAACTTTATACTCAAGTGTTGATAGAGACAAAGAACAGACATATGATCTTTTAATTGATAATGTATATTTTCTTGAATGAACTCTGATGATAAAGTTTGATATTTAGCAATGTTATACCAATTCAATTTGTTTACGTATAATCTCATCATATCTTCGGATAATTCATATTTTTGAGAAATGTCATCCCAATGTTCTTTTTTCAAATCTCTTTCGTGTTGCATGATAAAAAGATCGAAAGCACTGTAATGTCCCGCCATCTCTATTTATTAGGAAAAAATTTCAAAATCAAGTTTTTATAAATTGGCTCTTTTTTGCGTTACATTCAGCACATTTTCCAGAAATTCTCTTAACTCCATTGATGTTTGCATAGTATTTTATATCATTTGTTGCAGTTTTTTTCTTTACATCTCACACAATATATGAGCGCCATTTTATATAAGGAAAATTAGTCATCATAGCCGCCTAATCCATTAAATCTGTTATCAATATTTTTCAAAAGTTTTATTAACATCTTCTTTAAATTTATTAAAGTTTTCTTCTAGTTTATTTACTTTATCGAGATATAAAGAGTATCGATCATCTATTCTTTTAAGTTAATTCATTATTATGTGTTACTTTCTCATTGAAACGTGTACCAAAATTTTCAAAAAAAGTTTACTTTTTCATTGAAATGTGTATCAAAAATCTTCCAGAATTTTGTTAATTACTTCACCAACTAATACATTAACATCATTTTTATATGTATTAAAGTTTTCTTCTAGTTTATTTACTTTATCAAGTAATTCACCAACATCGTCTACTGATCTTTTACTTCTTTCATCAAGTTTTTCATAGACTTCTGTTGTAAAATCTTTAACATGCTGTTTATGATTCTCATAATTTTGTTTTAGTTCATTAAACATTTTAATAGGATCTTCTAATTGAATCATTACAACAACATCAAATGGATTAATTCCTTTACTAACACCGCTAATTCTTTTTTCCTTTAAAATCTAAGGCATTTTTAACATTCGGATCATGTAAATCAACAATATCGATGTTTTCTGATAATTTTAGAGGTTTTAAAATTTGTTCTTTAACAACAACATCATGTTTGTCAATACCAGGTCGAACACCGACAATTCTTTTTTTATTAGCCAAACTAACATAATTCTTTTCAACTTTGAATCGCTTCAGTAAATTTTATCAGCTTTTTCGATATGAGACATTAAATTGGTAAATAATTTTTTTACACCATCATCAACTTCTTTTTCCAATGTTTTTATTTTATCAGCAACTTCATTTGAACTCATGAAATTTGCAAGTTTGTTATCATATTCTGCTTTAAAATCTTCAATCTCGACAGCAAACATATCTGAATCTGGAAGGTTTTGTAATAAATTTTCTAACTTGTTATCAAACTCATTTCTCAAACTATCAAAATTCAAACTATTATCTACATTTTGAATAATTTGTGTTCCAAATACGTCAAAAATATTTTGTGAATCCATATTTATTAAGTAATAATTTGTTAACAACTTCTTTAAAATCTTTACCAGTACTCAGTTCATTCAAAACAAAAACACATAAATGACCACAAATTGGGGGATTTTTATAGTCTTGAATTTGAGAATCGTTATAATAAACGTTTGATTTTTTTAAATATTGGATCAATTCTCTCGGTGGTTTGTCCTCAATTCTTCCATACGAATCAAAATAATATGCATTCTTATCATTTTTATAATAACAAATCCAATGTGTTCCACTTCCCATAATCGAGTCTAAATTCACAATTCCACATTCAAATTTCTTAACTTTTTCAGGTAATGTATCTCTCATGAAGATTCCTCTAAAATGTTTAATATTTTTGCAGATTTCTTCCAATTCCCCGAATGTTAAAGGTTTAAATTTTTTTTTCAATGTTTGATTTCACGTAATTCAAAGTTTTCTCATCTAATCCAGATCCTGTAACATCTTCCAACTCTTTATCTAACCAATTTAAAATGTTTCGAACAATAGGAATCACATCTTTTTTAACGATTGGAGCAGCTTTACGAACATAAGGAACAACATTTTTAACAACTGGAATATTTTCTCCAAAATCTAATAAATCTTTCAAAAGTCCACCATTTTTGAGTTCTTTCAACTGATTATAAGAAAATTCTATTCTGGTTCCTTTATTGTTTTTCTTATGTTTTTCGAGTTTATTGTATTGTCTATTTGTTAAAAATATCTTATCTTCGCCATTTTTTAGTTGATCTATTTTAAATTGAATACTAACGGGTATTTTCTTCTTAAAAGCGGATTTTATTTTTTCTTTCTGATTTTTGCTGAAATTTACGTTCACCTCCATTTATATAGTTAAAATTTCAAGTTCTCTTCGATTCCCATTCCTAGTTTTCTCTTCAAAAACATTGCTCCAGCTGTTGGAAGCGCAACAAATCTTTCACCTAAACTAGCATCTTTTGATAAAAATCTATCCATTGCCTTATCTTGCAAAACTTTATCTGCGATTAAATCTAACATGTCTGGAATTTGTGTCTCTATGTTTTGCATAAAAAATATCGTGTTCCATAGCAGCTTGATCTAATTTATTTATACCAGGATCTCCTCTTTTTAGTCTTTTTTCGAGTTTTGTGCCAGGCCCCAGATACTGATAAGTTGGTACGTGTAATTCAAAAGGTAAATTGTTGATAAAATCATTCAAAAGTCCACTACCCTCAATCATAGATGAACTTATTGCCGGCAAAACTCGTTTTAAATATTTAATTCCATCAGGTTTTTCAATCATTTCATCAAGTTTGTTCGAAATAAAATCTTTAATCGCTTTCTTTTCGTTCAAAAAATTGTTGTTTCCAGCCTTTTCTTGAGCATAAATATAATTAATAATTCCATCGAGTTTTGTCAAATCGTCGATATATCTGTATTCAATCTTATTATCACTGTATTTTCTTACACCTGATCCTTCGATTCGTTTTTCCCAAATTGGTTTAATCAAATTGAGATATTTTTTACCTTTACTTGACTTTGGTTTCTTAGTTGATGGATCATTATTTTTGTAAATTGAATCAGATTTCCATAAAATTTCTGTATACTTTTTCAAGTCTTCTTCAGAATATAAACCGTCTTTTGGAACATCAGTGCCTGTTAATAATCTCCATAAACCTTGAGTTCCTTTATATGTTTTTATCTTCAATAATTATATCATTATGTTCAAAATTAACGGGTAAATTTCCAATCATAAAACTTTTCTTTTTTTTATCCCAATACAAACCAAATTTATCATCCTTTGCTCTAGGAAGAAATTTTTTACCAATTTCACCAATTATTATATCCGTTGTTCCAGGACTTATTGGTTCAACTATTGTAGATTCTTCAATGATTCTAGGTCTAAATGGTGTTGACGATGGTAATTTTGGCAATTCAAACTCTTCCACTTCAGATTCTGGAATTGAAATATCAGCAAATTGTCGTACAACTGGAACCAAATTCATTAAATTTTGATTATCGCTTAAAACATTTTCAATTTTGCCCTCAACATTTTTTATTGCAGAAGTTACAGGTTGATTATTTTTTTGAATAAGTTCTTGTTCTTCTTCATCCATTCGAATCTGTTCTTTAAATTCTTTGATTAATTTCTTTTCGATTTGATCAAGTTTTTTCGCTTCTTCAGAAGTTACGTTCGCCATTTATTTAGGAAAATTTTGAAACGTGGAACGTGGAACGTAAAAACGTGAACGTGGAACGTAAAAACGTGAACGTGGAACGTAAAACGTGAACGTGGAACGTAAAACGTGAACGTGGAACGTAAAACGTGAACGTGGAACGTAAAACGTGAACGTGGAACGTAAAACGTGAACGAGAACGTGAACGAGAACACGAAACGTGGAACGTAAAACGTGAACGTGGAACGTAAAACGTGAACGTGAAACGTAAAACGTGAACGTGGAACGTAAAAACGAGAACACGAAACGTAAACGTGAACGTAAAAACATGAAAACAACTAGATTATCACACGTTTATATTGGAAAATTTATTCAAATATTTACCACTTTTAGGCTTCAAAGTTAGATTAATAGTTAAAAATCCGTAGTCTTCCTTCCAAATTTTATCACATAACTCAATAAAGTGGTTAAAACTCATATCAGATCCCACATAATTGTTATAAATCTTTCTCGAATAGTGATCATCTTGCTTAAAAATACACAACATATTCAGGTTATTTCTTATAACTTGTTTATCAACCTTTGAAAAGCATTGGGAAAGATAGATACAAGATATGTTTTTGTGACGAGACATTACGAAATATTCCTTAATAACGTCCTGATTTTCCAAAATACAATCATCAAAAACGATTAACGAATTGGGTTTACATTCGCTTAACGGAACTATGTCCTCAGAAGCATTATAAAAATGTGATATTTTTTTGTTTAAGTTTTTCTCAATATTTTCAAATCTTTCTTGTAATTTTTTATAGGCGTCTTGTTCTAAAGATTTACTAAAAACATACAAATTGGAATAAGGAATCAACCTATTGTAGATAAAATTTAATAATAAAGTTGTTTTTCCACATCCACTTGAACCAACAATTAACAATCTGATTGGTTGATCTTTCTTATTTTCTTCAAACATTTGAAGTTTTATCTGATCTTTTTGCTTTAAAAATTTCTCCATTTAAATAGAAGATTTTCATCTTGAAGCAACGCTTGCGAAAATGAAGCTGTTCAAGTTGACTTCAGAAAGCTCTAAATTAGTTTTAAACTTGGAACATCCTATACACTTAGAGGAAGAATCAAATTATTTTATCGGTTTAAGCGGTTTTTATTCTGACAATTTTGTAATAAATATTAGTGAAAGTTCTCCTTATTGTATAGGATTTAGTGAGAAGAACATAACAAAATATTATGGTTTAAACAAAGGATATTATACCTTCGATCAAATAAAAAATTCCCTTAAAAATTATCTGAAAACATTCAAACAATCAGATAAATCTTTAAACTTTGACGAAAACAAGTTTGAAATGCAAAAAAATTATCTCTCTAATAAAATTCAAATAAAATCACCAGTAAGAATAATGTTTTCAGCAATTATTGTAGAATTGTTAGGGTTTGTTCAAGAAACTATTGAGCCAAATCAGGTATATTTAGGAAATAAAACGCCAAAATTTAGACCGTTCGATGTAATTGAAGTGCACTGCAATCTCGTTGAACCTAGTTTTGAAAATCATACCGAACATTTACACAAAGAATCTGAAATTTTGTACACTTTTTTCCCAAATGTTGCTTATGGATCAAAAATCAGTGAAAAACCGAATGAAATAGACTATATTCCAATTAGAAAAAATATGAAAAGAATTCAAAAAATCGTCTTAACTGTTCAAGACTCTGAGGGAAATTTATTAAATAATGAGAGTAAAACAACAATATATTTAAGATTGTCGAAAGAATGATGAATCAAGGGGAGCTATTGAATAGCTTACCTTCAAATTTTCAAGAAAACAACTTTTGAATATATAAATTACAAGAGTCTATGCCATAGACCCTTTCAAAATCTTCATCCTGACACTATTTTCATTAATGAATCTGGATTTTATTCTCAAAATAAAAATTACTAGTTAAATTTCTTTTCTATCTAAATGGAGTCAGTTGTAGACCTACTCAATAATCAACTTATATTCAATAATAAAGACATTGTAACGATTGTAGACGAAAACAATGTAATCTGGTTTAAGACTAAAGATGTTTGTGAAATATTAGGTTATGAAAAAACAAAAAACGCAATTAAATTAAATGTTGAAGATGATGACAAAATTCAATATTTTTACTTAAAAAACAAGGGGCTATTCGAATGGCCCCTTAACAATCTTCATCCTGACACTGTTTTTATCAATGAATCTGGACTTTATTCTTTAATTTTGAGATCACATAAAAAAGAGGCAAAAATCTTCAAAAATTGGGTTACAAAAGAAGTTTTACCGAGTATTAGAAAATATGGCGAGTACAAACTTGAAAACGAAAATAAGCAGTTAAAAGATGAAATAAAACAGTTACAAATTAAAGATGAAATGAAATCATTGAAAATAGAGAATCAAGAATTGCGAATGGAATTAATGAAGAGAGATATGGTATGTAAAGATTTTGATAAGAAAAAAAACACCATGTTTTTGTGTTAATTAAGAAGAATCACATGTGGGAATGGCCTTATTACGTTATCAGAGCTCAGAAACGAGAAATACCAAACCGATTAAAACATCTAAAAATAAATTATCCTGAATTAGAGATTTTGTTCATTGATGACGAACCAAATTCTATCAATCTGTATAACCAAATGAAAGAATCTTTGAATATTTTATACAACGGAAATCATTTTACTACAAATATGGCAGAATCTCGACTGATTTATAGAATATCTAAATTACACGATGAAAATGTTTCTAAATTTTACTAAAAACTCTCGATTTATTATATTTTGTTTGTAAATGTTTAGCATAACTAGGTAACCATCGTAGAATTTTTTTTTCATATTCACAAGGCATTTCGTTTTTATAACTTTCGCTGAAAATTTTTTTAGCACAATCTTTGCAAAAAGCATCTTTTCTATCTTTACTATACTGCCAGTTATTAAATTCAGAAATATTTTTAATTTCTTTACAAAAGTAACACTTTTTCTCTTCTAAAGTTAATTTGTTCATTTTATCATATAATTCCTTACAATAACAGTCTTTTCTATTCTCTTCTTGACACTTTGTACATTTCTTTTGAGACTCCATTTATATAGAAAAAATTATTACACGATGAAAATGTTAAACTCTTAACTTATGATATTTGGTTTGTAAATGTTTTTGATAATTATTTAACCATTTTATAGTTCTTCCACATTCACATTGAGTATCTTCATAATATAATCTATGAAGATTCTTCTTTACACAATCTTTACAATATGAGTCTTTCTTATCTCTACTATAGTGATCACTATTAAACTCTGAAATTTTTTTAGTTTCTTTACATTTAAGACATTCTTTATCTTCCAAAGTTAATTTTTCTATTTTATCATATAATTCTTTATGATATTCCCTTTCACAATCTTTGCAATTATAATGCATTCCATCTTTCCTATTTTTATCTTTATAAAATTCATTTAAATCTTTAAATTCTTTGCACTTTGTACATTTCTTTTGATGCGCCATTTATATATAGAAAATTTATATTACAGTTTTGACTTCTTCAATTCATATTCATAAAACTTTCCGGTTATTTCTTCATTATTTAAATCTTTTATACTATAAGTTACAGGATCTGTGTTATTAATTTGATAAATCACAAAGATTTCTCTTGACCAATTGTTCTTATATTTGTTCGAAAATGTTGTTTTTTACTAACAATTCTTACATGATCATTGACTTTAAATTTAGTTTTCGTGTGAATTTCAGGTGGAACATACTTGAAAACGGTCTCTAATAACTCCTTTTCTGCATCCTTATCTACGTCTTTCGGTTTCATTTTGATTGTGCTGTGAACTGTATCGTTATAATTGTTTACGATTTTTTGAAGAATGTCGATCCATTTAAAGTTTTTATTAATCTCAAAAATTACTTTCATTCTCTCATTTTGAGTTCTGTTATATCTCTCTACAATACTTGATTTCTCTTCGTTTTCAGTATGATAAATCATAATGTTGTATTTCCTCAAAACATCGTTAAATTCTTTATTTTTAAACTCTAAACCCTTATCTGTATGAAGTAGGTTAGGAGGTTTGTGATTGATCCTTATGGCATCTTTTACTATATCCTCGAAAGCTTTTGAAATATCCTTGCCGTTTTTTTCTTTTGATAGCTCTTGACCAAGCATATTTTGAGAAAGTATCAATAACATTTAACATATACTTAAATCCATCATTTTGATCTGAATAGTTAGACATTATAACTAAATCTGCTGCCCATAAATCGTCAATTCCTAATGTTATAATTTTTCTCTTTTTAAACTTTTTTCGTACTGGTGCATGAATTTCTCGAGCTTCAATCTCTATCTCATCTTTAGTCTTCAATTCTTGCTTAACAGGTTTTGGATTTGGATTCTTTATAAACTTACTCTTGTTTGTCTTACATTTTGAACATTTTGCAGCGATTCTATACAATCCATTTTGAGTTTGAACGATTTTTGAATCTATATTTTTCGTTTTCTTTTTACACTTGTGACAGTGAATTAAATCATCTTCCATTTACATATCAAAGTTTCCAAGTTTATTTAATTCGTCTAATATATCAGATTTTGCTTCATTTTTATAGCCATACGGTACTGTATCGATCTTATTTTCTAGGACAATTCTCTTATCATCTTTAGCGTTTCAGTGCCAGCTTGTTTATGGTAACAGTGTACAACTCATGTTTATAACTTTTGATGACTGTCATCTCCCTAAATTCTTCTTTATCTTCGAACAAACATCTCTTCAAGTTTTCGATATTTATTGTTTTATTTACAACGCTTCTCTTAATTCCTTTACACCTAACTGGGTTTTTATCTAGATATTTGTACGAGTACATCTTAGACCTTAAACCACAAAATTCTTCTAAAACTTCGCTATTTAACTCATCTTTGAATTTCCCTATTACCTTCTTATTTTTAGTAGTGAAACATTCATGATCTTTTGGATAATCACTTGTATCAAAGTCATCTATATTTTCTTTAATAATTTTAAAAGGATCTCGTTTCAATTCTAGAAAATAACTGTCTGTATCCATGTAACACAGATTCAAATCTGGATCAAACTTCTTTAATTTGTTGTAATAAAACTCGTATATTAGCAATTTTGAGAGGTCGAGAACTGAAAATCCTATGTAAATCGGTTTGTTAAATTTAACCTTTTGTTTGTACATGTGACTCGCTATACAGTTGTCGTCAAAGATGTTAAAGCATTTGAAATTTGTTTTCTTAGCTTGTTTCATTGAAAATTCTTCATTTCCAAGCTTAATATCACATGTGTTTCTCACATTTTCCATAGATTTTCCAAAAACTGAGTTGTTCATCAGCTTATAAAAGTCCTTTTCAAAGTCGCTTGTAGCTTTGGTTCTCATGTTTGTGTTAAAATCAATGTATTCTTTCATAAAAGGCTTCTGATCGAATGCGATAACTCTATTCACATGTTTTAACACCATTCCTTGTTCCAGATAGAATTTCAAATTTCTCGAATGAACAACGTATTCAGTTTTATCCAGTAGAGTTGTGCAAAGTTTGTTTTTAAAATGTTCTGGAGCAAGAGGTAAATCCTTGTGATGTTCGTGTAAATTTGTTGGATATCCAAGATCGACTTCGAGAATATAGCCATAATCTTCGTCGCCAGTGAGTTCTAAAATTGTTTCTTGCCACTCTTCTTTTGTATACGTTTTAGGATCCATCCACTTGATATCGCCGTATGGTAAACTTTGCATGAGGCCATACCCATAAAGGTTATTAGCATCGAGATAGAGTAAATAGTTTTCGGGCTTTGTCTTATCAAAATCTTTTAAATATTTGTTATTTGCTTTCACATATCGTTTAATACATTGAGAAATGCCTCCGCGAATACCTTTTTCGATCATTAAATACATATCGTAATCGTGTATCAGTTGAAGCTCGATTTTAGTTAATTTTAACATTGCGTCCCATGCGAGACTGGGAGCTGTTAGATAGTGTGCCGGATCAAGTTTATAGCAATTTAAGCAAATATTTCTGAAATTTTCAAATATATCAGCGAGCAATAGTACATCTTGGATATTGTACAAATCAGAGTAATTTCCAAGATTTTTCTCTTTTAATTTGTTCCAAACATTTAAGTAGTGTTGAAAATCTTTCTCAGATATGCTCTCATCTGTCAAAAGTGAATAGAAATCTTGAATTCTCAATTCTTCTGTGTAATCAAGTTTTTCAATACTGTCGATAAATTCATAGGGAAATATTCCTTTTCCAGATAGAATTTTAAAAATCTCGTCGTCGTCATTTGGCTGTCTTTCTATTATCTCATTCAATATTCTTCCATCTTGTATAAAATGATTTGTATGTTTGAAGTCTTCTCTCTTTAGATTTTTAGCTAACTTTTCTATAGACGAGGCCATGAATCTGAACGTGTCTACAAACGAAAACTTGATGAATTTTCTTGGCTTATCACCTTCGAATTCATAGCCATATCCAGAATTTACAGAATAATTTATATATTTTTCATCGGTGTTTGCGATCAAATCAACATTTCCATATTGTTTAGCCAATTCTTTTATGTACAAATTCGTATCGTAATTTGACATATTGTGGCAGAAAACGGGAATATTCTGAGGAAATTTCAAATTTAGATTGCAACATGCATGAGCTGCGCCTCGAAACTTGCCGGTTAAATGACAATGATCTCTCACTTTATTATAACTCTTATCTTTCCAACTATCAGGAGTAAAACCATACTGAATTGACCCAACATCATAAGCAGACCATTCACAGATATGACAAACGTTTGAATTTTGATACGAAATTTCTTCTTCTTCTGTCAATTTCATAGGTTTCATGTTCTTAGAATTATATTTTTTCGCTATGTATTTCGATAATTTATTGAGTTTTTCAAACAATTTTGTCGGGACGTTTTTCAAATCTTCTTCATTTTTGGCACGATAACATATCGGTTTGTACATGCGATTGGTCACATTCGACACTAAATATAGAGTAAAACCATAAGGAATGTGCCTCTGAATCTTGGTTGTAGTCGATCTTTGTGGATTGTTCTTGCATGTCGGAATTTTTTCTAATATGCTCTCAAAGTCCATATAAATAACGTAAGGGTGAGAAAATTTCTTTTGATAATTAGTAAATGTTGTTGTTTGACCTGGAAACGGCATAATTGGCTTACAAACTTCATGTTGTTTGCAAATTTCTAAATGATCTGTTAAATCTCCAGATTTGTAGAAATGGCTTAAACATCTTCTACAAAGACATTTTCTTTCCTTATGCTTGGATAACTGAGAACTCACGAGCTTATTTAAATCGGTTATCAAAACATAATGAGATTTGTCTTCTTGTTTAACATACAATAAGTCAATGTTTAACTCAGCGTCGTATTTTTCAGAAATTTGTAATGGAACAATATTGAGTTTTTCGTCATAAGTATAGACATTGATAGACATTTTAGGATACTTATACTTGGAATTGTAACTTCGTTTTTCAAATATTTGTATATCTTTCAGAGACATTGGATACTCAAAACCTGAAAATATTTCGTCATTCACAAATTTTTCGTATTGCTTTACACGTTCAGAGTCTCTTTCTGGTTTTTCAATAGCACATCTTATCGAGTAAATAAAGCAAAAATCATCTCTATTTTTTATATTTATACAAGCTTTTTTATCTTTGATATTCTTTGGTAAATCGATGTATGATCCTGCATTCATCATTTCGTGTTTGTTAAGGCTCAAAACTAGTTGTTTACAACTTTTAAATGTCCATCCGGAACCTTTATTTGGATTATTCGTTTGTTCTCGATGTGTTAATTTATTAAATTGCTTAGTAATAAAGTCGTTTACGTCAAAGATTTCGTCTGCTTTGATAGTAAAATACATTAGACATGTTTGCGGTTCACCATTCACTAAAGTTCGTTCGTATTCACATTCCAAAGAGAGATAGCCCTTCATATTTTTAACATTTTCTTGAAATTTCTCGATTAAACTTTTAATTTCTGACCGCATAATTGAAAGATATTTGTAAATTGACATGGAATTGTCGTTCAAGTTTGTTAAAATGTATTGCTTGAAAAGACCGTGTATTGAGGATAAAACTTCTACATCAATGATATTTTCGGATTTTACTTTAAGAGTTTTATCAATTTCTTCGATCATTTCAGACTTGGTTTTATCGTTAGTACCGATAGCCAACTTTTCAGCTATTGAATGAAGTTTTTCATCATTAAATAGGTCGAGATTTTTCTTTTCAACTTTGAAATTTCTCTTTAATTCACGTAATTTCTCAATATTAAACATGTTTTCGTGATCGGCAATTTTATTTTCTCTAGCCCATTGTCTTAAATAATTTAGTTCATTATCGTAAATTTGCTTGTTTTTTTCATGACTTTTAGAATTATAATGGCGATCATAGTTTTTTCTTAAAATTTCTATTTTGCAGAACGGACATGATATTTTATCGCGCTCCATTTAGATAGAAAAATTTATTTAACTAAATGGTGCTTGTAAACCAACGATTGCGCCTCTCACGGCGTGAAATCACTACGGATATGACGCAGGCGAAGCGATTATCGTGATGGTCGGTCTGTAGTAGCACACCTCGACTGTCATTGATACACACAGCGCAATCTTTTGGAACTAAAATGTCGGTAATGCAGATTTGCTTTTAAGAATAAAAATTGTGTTCCCGTTTACTATTATAACATTTTCTTTTTCAAAATGTTAGATAATTTTACCTATTTTAAATATGCGTACATTTTGTTACTTGTAATTTTCAAATTATATTTTAAATTAATTTCTTAAATTTTTACTTCTCGATGGGCTGTTGTATTGTGTTGCTGAGTATATATGTCCGCGAATTCGGTTTGGTCGGTTAGGAAGTTTACTTCTGAACTGTTTCAATGCGAGTGGCCATAGCGGAGAAACACCAAGTTCAGAAGTATTCAGATCGTATTCCGGAACCATTTCTCTATCCGTATCTCGCTCTTCTCTCTCTCTCTAGCCTGAATATAGATCCTAGCCTATAAACGGCAGAAGTGATCGTGTCATAGGCATAAAAAGAGAGGGAGAGAGAAAGAGACAGAGGGAGGAGAAAAGGTCGACCGAGAAATGGTTTTGCACTTTTTGACTTTGAATTTTTTCTATTTAAATGGAGTTCTTGAAAGAGTTAAATGATATTGGAGAATGTAAGTTTAAAGAGTATAAGAAGTTAAATGAATTGGAAGAAAATAAGAAATACAAAATTTTGAATTTGGAGAAAATGAAGGATAAATTCGGATTTACAATAATTGCCGAGTTGGAAGATTATAAAGTACACTTACCGAACAGACTTTTGAATGTTTTGGATGAAAAAAAGATTAAAGAATTGAATAAACATGATAAATTACACTTGGTTGTTACTGGAAAGAAGACTATTAAAGATAAAGAAATTATAACAATTAACTTTGTAGAATAAAGTCTTAACTCTAAAACTTGCAGTCCCTCCCCACGTCATAGTACTGTTTTGATAACCATAGTTGGTGTCTTTCTTCATAGGAATCACATGGAATATTATCTACAGTAATACCTTTTGTTTCACACAAAATGTGGCTATATTCTATAAGAAAAATTCTATAATGCTCTTTAATGAATTGTGTTGATAAATCTTGATACTCACAAAAATTCCTAAGAAATTCATCAATTAAGTCTTGATTATCTTGAAAGAACGTATAATATGGGGAAAATGTCATAAAAAAACGATAAAAACTCTCTGTTTGTTTATTTTTTACTTTCTTTTCAATATCTTTCGTAATTATATTAAATATGTAATCCCTTACTTTTTTAGTTTTTTGCCGATAGTAAAACACTCCATTAGACGTTTTTTTCTGCAAAAGACTTTACAAGTTCTTTGAATTCTGTATCATTTAAGGAAAGTATCAACTGTTCTTTAAAATGTTTTGGTTATTCGTTGAACTCGTTAAAATTGTCTTTCTTTGTAAGTTTTTGAAATGCTAGAAACTGAAGAGAGCTTGGTGAGTTCATGTTGTTTATTTAGTAGAAAAGTTTTTTATTAAAGTACAGTATGTTTTTAGTAAAAATGTTTTAAATTGATTAAATTTTATTAAGATAAATCCTTTATTCGTAGCAGATTTGACAACATTTTACAAAGCACAGCTTAAGAAAGTAGAAGCAAACAGCTGTAGATTTGGTTAATTTTTCATTCCACAGAGTAGATAGTAATGTACCGATCGCTTTTGGAGACGAACGACTGTAGATTCGGTTAATTTTTCATTGAGATTTGCTGTGTTATTTCTCAGCTTCCTTTATGGTACATTGAACAGTATTTTACATTGCTTTTCGGTTGGCTCCGAAAGTGCGCCAGGAACCCCATATTACTATCTACTTATATATATATATATATATATATATATATATATATATCACGCCAAGAGAATATAGATAGATAGTCATGGTCCTAAGTAGGAAGTGAGACATTTTAGATACAGAAAACGAATCCTGTGAATGTTTTTTGAAAATATTAACCAATTAAGACTGATAAGATATAGAGTGATTATTAAAAATCCCGTCATAATATTAAAAAACAGGTGGAACACAGACAGAAAGGCTGATGGATGGACTAATTTTTTCCTATTCCACGCCACAAACTCAAAAGCATTTAAACGGGATAAGGGAAATGTATATACCAAGTCACTAGAAAACTTATATAAACGCGCGCGCGCGCACACACACACACACACACACACTCACACACACACACACACACACACACACACACACACACACACACACACACACACACACACACACACACACACAAAACACAAAATTTAACCGGTAATCATAATTTTATCCATTGAATCAAAATACGATCTTTCTTGGATAGTAAAGAGCCTTTGTAACAAGCCCGGTTCAAAAATTAGTTTTAGGTTTATTCACATTAAATTATAAAACAAATTTCATAAAAATCAATTGAGTATGACTCATTTTACATAAATATTAATTGCATTATACTATGTAATATGTATTATTTCATTAGGTTATTTAGTGGCTGTGTAACGACAAATTCCCAAAAATATTTCTAGAAAACAAAAGTGAGCAATAAAAGTTATGTTCATAATTAAAATTTTCACATAACTGTTACTGTCGTGTCTGAAAAATAAAGCCTATTTAAAAAACTTTGTGGGAAATCCTCAGGAAATGATTATATAGTAGCAAGCAGAACCAGTTAGTCGCTAAACAATATGATCCGGTCTCGCATCCAGAAGAAGAAAAATTAATGAGGAATATACTTGAGTTCGGTGTGTCTTAAGCTTTAGCTTTTTTAAACTTGGAAAACATTGCAAGGTGTAAAGTCTTGGCAAAACTAGGTATTGTTTCAGAAGTGAACTTTGATAGTGCGTTAAAAATACTTCAGGAGAAAATCGTTAAGAATGAAAAAGCTATAAATGAATGGTGGGGAGTTGGTTACTTGGATGATGTGTCACCAAAATTATATTCTGGCAAAAAGGCGGTTGGAGATTAAGAAGCATAGGAGGTGCCAGAAAACACATTATATGGAGGTGGAATTCACTGAAGTAGATCTGTAATTTGGATTATTGCATTAATATAGTTTAAATTAAATTTCGATTTTTATTACTTTGTACTAGTTAATCCAGAACCTATAAAGATATCTTTGTAATTTGTTTTAACTTATAGGATATGTTATTGTGTAGATTGTTATTCAAGCTTTTGAATAAATGTAATATTTTTTTGTAAATTTTTGTAAAATAATACGTTTTAAAGCATTTTTAAATTTTCAGAATTATCTAATTTGTTTGAAAAAAATATTTTTAGATGAAAGTGCTGAGAAAAGGGTATTAAAAGTAAAATAAGGATCATACCCGTGTATTATATAGTTTCTGAGAAACAGATACGTAAACTTCAAATCCACATTGGCGGGACAGAGCCGTCCGACTCCCCTGAAAATGACACGGACATTTCTATCAAGAGTTATCGCAAATATGCTTAAGAAAGACGTACGATTTGCTCTTTGACCTCTTGGCCATCTTAAAATAAAATGATTTAAAAAAGTCCATCCGTGGTCATTAATAACAAATAAATAGCTGTATTGACTTTCTACTACAGTTAACTAGTCAGTAACCAAACTGAATATGCAACAACCCTGATAATAGATAAGAGATACATATAATATCAAAGTAAACGCAGCGGAGCTTAATTATCAAAACGGTTAGTAATAGTGAGTAATAAATCGTACACATTATGGTAGTAAACTTGGCTAGAATTACAAATATAAAGAGCGTTACTTTAGTTCGTATAAATCATTACATCAAATGCAATCGAGAAATATACATTGAAAATTTAAGAGATGAAAGTTATTTTATCTTTATCTGACACGAATATACACATTGTTTCAATAAACACTTTGTTAGGAAAACAGGGATGTCAGTTTCTCATAGTAAACCCAAACCGCAGAAATAGGTGAGGCAGTCAGGAATTAAAGTCTGTAGATAGTCAACTAGTCAGTAACCAAACTGAATATGCAAAAACCCTGATAAAGGATAAGAGATGCACATAACATCAAAGTAAACGCAGCGGAGCTTATTTAAATTATCAAATTTAAATTATTAAATTATCAAAACGGTTAGTAATAGTGAGTAATAAATCGTACACATTATGGTAGTAAACTCGGCTAGAATTACAATATAAAGAGCGTTACTTTAGTTAGTATAAATCATTACATCAAATGCAATCGAGAAATATACATTGAAAATTAAAGAGATAAAAGTTATTTTCTCTTTATCTGACACAAATGTACACATTGTTTCCCTTTGTTAGGAAAACAGGGATGTCAGTTTCACATAGTAAACCCAACCGCAGAAATAGGTGAGGCAGTCAGGAATTAAAGTCTGTAGATAGTCATATACAGCATAATTCAGTAAATGCGTTCAAAACGTTAAGGCCGCTCTTACACCGAACGTCTATCCATCTACTAGACAAATTTTATGCCTTGGACGTTCCAGGGGTACTACCTCACACTGTAAACGTTCATCAAACGAACGGACAGGAGAGTTTGTTTACATCTGTCTTTCAGTTGAGTTGCGACCACCTTCAGAAAAAGATTAATTAATGACATTTAGAGTGTAAATTTCGTGTAAACGATGACTGTGTTAAGTGTATCATGAATTGCTGCTGACAGTTTCAGCAGTGATGACGAAAATACGGTCCTACTGTGTTCAATTTTTGAACAAAAACATTGGGTGCACCTCAATAATAAGGAAAGAAAAGTTTGTGGTGAATTTTACCATTCCATAGCAGATTTAGAGGAGGGACTAGGAGAGATACAGATGGTATTTTAGACTAAGAAAAGAACAGTTCGAAGAGGTTTTGACATTTAAAGATAACGATATAAAGAGGGAAGATGCGAATTATAGCAAATCAGAAATAGCTGGCTTTATGTTTGAGATAGGTTTTTGTATATTAATAGCCAGCAAAACCTCCAAGGTATTTTTTAGTTAATATTGGCAAAAACATAATTTTATACGTTCATCTAAACTACAAATTTATATTTTGCTTCCTATAATAAAATACAGGAATATACTAATATATACCTTCTATATTTTATTTATTATCTCATTTTCACTACGTATAAACACTAAACATTGAATATATTGAAGAAATCTTTCAAAACATTATTACTATTAATAAACAACTACTATATGCCCAAAAACTAGTCAAAAATCCCACAAAGAGCGTAAAAATAAGGAATCAGTTAGCAAAACCTAATTTGTGAGGTTCGAAAACACGGATAACAAGTAACGGTGACCAGTACAGCCACTAGTGGACCGTGCGCATGCGCAGCTGATATCGTGCACATAGTGGTCTGTAAAATCGCTCTCCGAGCAATTCCAAGACATCCATTCACTGGACGAATGTACGTCCAGCGGTTGGACGGACGCCGGTGAGCATCGTTCTATATAATACGCAGGAGAACGTTCTATATAATTATTGAGCATCCAACCCATCCGAACAGTGTATTGATAGACTCTGCGGTGTGAGGCGGCCTTAAGTTTGGTTCTCTGTTGTACTTCATTGTAGCGCCACGAGAAAACACGTAAATAGATCAACTTGATAACTGAATAAAGCTTGTAAGTTGTTAGTTATACTAACCTTGGAGTAAAAATGAAAATACGGCATCAATTAATACCAAACATGTTTATCATAAAGTAATAGTATGCTGGTAGATAAAAATTATATTATTTGACTTATCTTTGTAAAGAGTCCAAGTTACGCTGACAGCCCGTTCTCCGGTAGTCGTGTAAAGCACTTCCTCCACCTTATACTGCGTGTGGTGGTGTCAAATATTGTACCTGAGTGAAACGACTGCTTATAAACAACTAATTGAACTAATTTTAAATATCACATTTCGTTTTGATAGCAATATACGATTTCATTGTTAATACAGCTTTCAGTTATTAAATGTTTTACTTGCATATCCATTGAATGGAATTCTTAGCGGCATTTTGTCACGTAATAAACGGTGCTGAAGGATTTACGATCAGGCTTTAGGTATTTAAATTGATTTTGGTTCCTTAAATTGTAATTTATTATGCATACAGAAATCATTAGATTTCTTGTTAAAACTATATTTGCAGTTCTTGACTTTTAGTGCTCGTGATTTGTATCCTGTGCAGTGACAACGCCTGGGTTATTTTCTTCTTTCTGAACTTTTATTTCTGAGATAGCAGGGTTATCTCAGGAGCAATTTTGTATGCTTAACTTCAGAAAAGGACATATTTATCACGTCATTTTCAAGTGGTAGAAAATTGTGTGCAATATACGAAATTAGATTTATTACCGGTTACTTGTTGTAATAATCATGTTGATCTTGTCAATCTTGTAAACGTTATTTATCTAGACCATTTTATAACTGTAAATAAATAAAACTAGCAACATAGTAATTTTTTCGCATTTAACTAAGTTAATTTCTCTACTTAGTTAAGTATAACCTGCACTTTATTTAATGATTATTAAAAGAACACATAAACGTCATATATACAGGGTAAGGGAGACCACTCTCGCGGCAGGTAAAATGTTTTATTTCTCATTTTTCCTTATTTTAACCTTACAGAACCTAATGAAGTTATTTAAAACTTTGAAAATCCCTCCAATAGAGGCCCAACTTGTGGAGGATTATACGTTACGTGTTAATGCGTACACAGAGATGAATAGAGTTATTGTTAAAACAATAATTTCAGTGTCCCTCTGCCACATGCGCTGATGTGACGCGAGATTGTGCTTTTATGCTTAATTAGTTATTTGTTACATTATTTCAAAGGTTTGCATTCACTAAAAATTTCGACAGTAACACACGTTCATTATTTTTTACTTTTAATCACTACACTACCCTTAATGAATATTGAACATCACTGCATTTTCCCTACCTTATTATTTACTAGCGGGCCCGGCGCGCTTTGCTGCTCATTTCAATAATTTTTTGCAAAAGTTGCCCGCGGCTTCGCACGCAATTTCCCGTTGAAAACAGTACACTATATTCACTTCTTCTTTTTCTATCACATTCTAAACATTGCTGAGATAATTGATAGTCGTTCCATCGTGAGCCTCTTGGGCGTATTATGAAGGTATGTACCATATTCCTGCCTCTATCTAGCTGTTACCCACGGCTTCGCACGCAAATCTTAAGAACCGAAGTCCTTATATTACTTAGTAAATTTTTTTTTTTACTATAATAAATTTTAGATTAAATTAGTTATATCTCCGATGCCACGATTGAGCTTGCTTTGTTGTCTCGATCGAGAGAATATGTACACACGGAGTTTTGAGAACCATACTTCTGTCAAAAAAAACAACTAAGGTTGATTTTATAACATTCTTTATATTTGTAGCCAACGTAAGATAGTAATTATGATATCTGCATTACTCTTCTGATCAAGCATGAGCATGGTTTATATTAAATAAATATTGCAGTTAAAGGTGAATTTTTACGTCAAATTTGAATTGTATTATCTGGATAGTAAAGTCTATGTTTAACAGTGATTGCAAAAACAGTTTAAACAAAATTTATCGTTTCTCTTAAGCTTACTCTATGCTTTAAAACTATAAGTGTAATATATGTTTACAAAGAACAGCTGATTAAAAATTTGAAAAGACGTTAACATATGTTTGCTGCAATGCATTTCTTATGGGTATTTCTGTAACCAGTGGGGCGGAATCCTGAATCGGGAAAGGGATGGGCATAGCTTATAAACCTTCTCCGTGGAAAAATACATATACGTACAAATTTTCATCATGATCGGTCCAATAGTTCACGATTCCATAAAGGACAAACATACAAACATTCATTTTTATATATATAGATTTATACTTAAAGTAAAATTACGGTAAAAACACTCTTATATAAACCGGCATCTTATATAAACATGAGGGAATGGAGGGGGGCTTTATTGAGGTATTCTAACCATTCCAGTAAGGGTATGTTACAACCCGTCCTGTAATATAAAACTGTAAACTTTAGTATAAGCGGGAATATTTCCTTCAAACTGCACATCTAGTCAAAGAGAGTACCTAGAGCATTTCCCTGTTTTATTTTATTTGGAACAACCTATAACAACAATAGGAGCCTAAGACGCACAGTTACAGTTGTAAAAAGTGGGGAGTTTGTGTTATTGTAATAGGATGATAAACCTCTTGAATTTGCTTCATACATCATATAAAAACAATAAGGGAAACATTCCTGTACGTTTCTGCTGTTGGTCTACAAAATAAATATAGCATCATAGTTTCTCCAGTTGATAGGAAATTGTTATACTCCTCAAAAGTCTTTGTGCTTCTGGTAAAATGGGATATTGTTCCATTTTTCAGCGAATAAATGGTACAAATTTTCAAAATTTGGATCTGAATTACGCTATTTTATTTAGCAGATTCAGTCTTTGTAAGATTCGCATGTGCTTTTGTCAGATCATCACAGACTGACTCTAAGTAATATTATTCTATCATGTTCTGATATTGAAAAAGAGAACGTTAAAGCTCGTGTTGGTTGTTATGTAAGATTTCTAGATGTAAGTAACGTAATGAAAATGGTGCCTTTCTTTTGAAGAGTTATAAGTAGTGGTTGGAATTGTTTTCCTTCCTAACACATACATGAAAGTTGAAACTTTTTAAGCAGATTATAAGATATTACTTAGAATACAAATTAGAAAATCAAAGGGATGGTTCCTTAATGTATTCCTGCAGATGTTTTCGTCTAAAATAGATTGCCACAAGAAGTATCCCTATTTCGATATTTTAAGTCAATAGCTGACAACAAAGTCGATTTTCAGTCTGTTCAATTGTTATACTGCAAAAGCAATCATGAAAATGTTGACAACGTTTCTAAAACTATGTGTAATCTTTAAGGTGAAGGTTCAATAGATGAAAATGGATATGAATATAAAAATTCGACTTAATGAATGAAAATGAACAACAGCAAAAAACTCACTATTGCGGGGCTGGCCTTGAGGGGATGGTGCGTGTATTAAAATTTCCCCAACGCGCCTAGAGTTGTACTCCTTGAATATATAATCATAAAGTGGTGAGCAAAACAGCTCAGTACATATCCACCAATTGATATAACGTTTTAAAATCAAAGAGAGTAGAAAATTCAGGTATAAATCTGTGTATTATTGAATTTAAAGCGTTCCGGGATCATATGAATAGTTGATTTATCACTCACTAATATATATATATATATTGAATAAGATTGAATTAGAAAAATTTCACGTCAGCTGGACTTTATCAAATGTTATGCACTGTGTTTACATTTATGTTTTATTAATTTTTGTTTACATGTTATAGTTCTGTATTCATTTTTATTTAAAACTTCCTGAAGACGGGGGTATTAAATCCCCCGAAATATAGAAGTGAAAAATAGTTATTTTGTTTTCTTCTATTTAACACAGTGATTAGTATATATATATATATATATATATATATATATATATATATATATATGTATGTATATATAAGTTTGACAGGTATTTGGTCATCCGATCATATGTTAGTTTGCTTATTCAAACGCATATGTGACAGATACGGCCAAATACAAAATAGTAGATCGGAAAAAGTAAGCGCTCTGTGGTGTAATGGTAGCAAATTCACCCGGTAAGTGAGAGATCCGGGTTCGACTCCCGGCGGAACAAGTACTTTTTGTGATTCAATCTTTATTGAAATTAAATAAGGCTATTGCCATATATACAATTTAATATATATATATATATATATATATTAAATTGCTAATAAAACTAATAAAACTATATATATATATATATATATATATATATATATATATATATATATATATATAATTCAACCACCATTTGAAATTTTTATTAAAAAAAAATGTGCTAGGTATAATAGGTAGTTAACAAACAATCCATCATATATCTTGGAATAAAGCTATTACTAAATTTACAGAGATAGATCATATATTGCACAATTCTCGCACCAGATATTATGTTGTTTTAGTTAGTGTTGGAAAATGTAAATGGGTCTTAAAATATAGCCTACAAATGTAAGAGTGAAAAATAATAATATTCCTGGATAAAAATGTTCGTCAATCAATCGGAGTAGTATAGGAGTACAAAACGAAAATAATGAAAAATCGCACGTACAGAAGAGCGCATCGTTTGACTATAATTTGTCTATCTAATATATAAGTACGATTGCAACTTAGCTATTTATCATAAGTACTCCTTGAACCAAGTTATATCTAGTGCATCCAAAATAAATAACAAAACATATCGTGGAGCAGTAGAGTTGTTTAACCGACATTATAAATCTAAACGCGACCTTCGCTTCTCTGAGTGATTCTCCCTACAAAGAAGAAGATGTTATAGTGGCGGGTGACTTCAACGCCCGTGCGGTCGAATGGGGTATGCCCGTGACTAACGTGAGGGGAAGACATATTTTGGGGATGGTCTCGAGACTCGATTTGGAAGTCGTAAATAGAGGGACATGGCCGACCTTCCGAAGCACTCTCGGTGAGTCAATACCAGATATTACGATAGTATCGGCCGATTTGTTTCCTTTAGTAGTGGAATGGCGAGTGATGGACGTCTACACTGCTAATGACCACGAGTTCATCGCTTTCCATCTTATCGATAATCGGCTGCCGCGGCGAGCGAATACCCGAAACACTCTTGGCTGGAATCTGGCTAAGTTGGACAGGTTGGCTAAGCTGGTATTCCGGGGTTTCCCGAATCCACTGAAACAGCTGAGGTTGAGGCTTATATCGACTCTTCCATGAAACTGATACAACACGCTTGCAATTCGTCAATGCCTCGGAAACGACCTTACCGGGGCCGTCGCCAAGCCTTCTGGTGGACGGACAAAATCGGCGAGCTCAGGAGAACTGCACTAATGTGCAGACGTAGAGCGCAGCGAGCTCGAAACCGGCCTGAAGCTATAACTAGGTCGGCAGAGCACAAGGCTGCTAAGAAAGCTCTGAGTGCAGCAATTCGTTTGAGCAAGGCACGATGCTGGCGTGAGCTCTGCCAGGAGGTGGACTCGGACCCTTGGGGAAGAGGATACAAACTTGTAAGAAAAAAGCTCAGAGGAATAGGGAACAGCACGGAAATGCCTGCTGGAATGATTTCGGCGATCGTGGAAGCTCTCTTCCCAATTCACCCAGTAAGGCGGGAGGAGAGAGTAGCGAGACCAGTTCCAGACGTTCCCATTTTTACGGAGCAGGAACTTGTAGCGGCGGTGTCTACCATGCGCAACAAGAAGGCTCCTAGACCTGATGGCATTCCAGCTGAGGTTTTGAAGATTGTGGCGGCGAGTTATCCACTCTAGCTGCTGAATATGTATAATGCATGTTTGGTAGCGGGTGTGTTCCCGTCGCGCTGGAAGATTGCTAGGTTATCGCTGATCAGCAAAGACAAAGGTGATCCGAACTCCCCGTCGGCATACATGCCACTTTGTATGCTTGACACCGCGGGGAAGCTCTATGAAAGGTTGCTGAAACCCAGGTTGCAGTCGTCCATCGAAGCCGCCGGAGATCTCTCTCCCCGGCAGCAAGGCTTTCGAAAGCGACACTCAACTCTGAACGCCATTACAGAGGTGATCAGTGCCGTCCAGCAAGCCGAAAAAGCTTGTCACCAGGCTCGGCCGATTGTGCTGTTGGTTACCCTTGAC
Source organism: Homalodisca vitripennis (assembly GCF_021130785.1). NCBI lineage: Eukaryota > Metazoa > Arthropoda > Insecta > Hemiptera > Cicadellidae > Homalodisca > Homalodisca vitripennis. The sequence continues at coordinate 66,354 of NW_025777210.1, forward strand.
GTAAAGAACGCGTTTAACTCTGCTCAGTGGGAGGACATGCTAGAGGCGTTGACTATCTCCTGGTCATTGTGCAGGACTACCTGAAGAACCGTCGGCTGTTGTATGAAACCAAAGACGGTAGGAGAACAAAAGAGGTCACTGCCGGTGCGGCTTAAGGGTCTATTCTCGGCCCAGACCTATGGAATGTTTCATACGATGGTTTGCTTCGCCTTGAGATGCCCCACGACGTCTATCTCGTGGGTTATGCTGATGACGTGGCTGCAGTCATCACGACGAGGACTCCGGACTTGGCACAGTTACGCCTTAATCAGGTAGTGATTCGGGTCAATGCCTGGATGACGAGCCATGGACTTGAGCTGGCGGTCGCCAAAACCGAAATCGTTATGCTCACTCGACGGAGAATCCCCACTCTGATCTCTATGAATGTGGGGGGTGTCGAGGTTCGGACAAGGACTGCGGCGAAGTATCTGGGTGTGTTAACCGACTGCCGTCTTCGGTATTGGGAGCACATTCAGGCGGTATGTGATAAAGCCTCTAGGGTGGTTATGTCTCTCGGCAGGCTGATGGCTAACGTAGGAAGCCCTAGGTCAAGTAAGAGACGCCTCCTCATGTCTACTGTAAACTCAACCCTTCTGTATGGCGCAGAGTTTTGGGCGGATGTCATGAGGATAAGGCGATACAGTCAAAAGCTGTTATCGGTACAGAGAAGAGCGGCACTTAGGGTCGCCTGCGCCTATCGCACCGTTTCCGGTTCGGCCGTGGCGGTCGTGGCTGGGGTGATTCCTATTGACCTGCTGGCCATCGAGAGACAGACCGTCTTCCGGGAGGCTGCCGAGCGTGGTAGAGAGGATGCCTTGCTGCCAGGGTGGACACTCTGCAGGTTTGGCAGCGGAGGTGGACGGAAGGATCGGACGGTCGCTGGACCTTCCGTCTCATTCGAGAGCTTCAATCCTGGATAGATCGAGCCACGGGGAGATAGATTTCTACCTGTGTCAGTTCCTGACTGGGCACGGTTACTTTAGGAAGTACCTCTACAGGATGGGAAAAGTCAGGTCGCCTCGGTGTGCTTACTGCCCGGAGGAAGATGATGATGTTCATCACACCTTCTTCGCTTGCGGGCGCTTCACCGGGGCCAGGCGAACGCTCGACACCAAAGTTGGCGATGTTACGGCAGAGACCATTGTGGAGGTGATGCTGCAGAGTGAGGACGCCTGGAATGCAGTCACCACTCATGTACATGCGATCCTTCATCAGAAGCGTGAAGGACGGATGCGTGGTTGAACCCTAGCTTCCGAAACAAGTAGTTTTGTCCTGGTTGGGACATAAGACACACGGACCAGGCAAGATGTCATCCGAAAGGGTTCCGGCCTGGGCCCTCCGTGGCCCGTAGGGGGTTTAGTGGGTAGTCCGCAAGGGAGTCCCATACTCCGTGCGCAAATGCATTTCCCCTACGTTAAAAAAAGTTCTAATTGTTACTTTTTCAAACGGGGAATTTCCATTTAACACACTCTACATTACAATTAAATTATAGTTACACAACAATAGTTATATAAATATAAACTAACCTATTCAAAATATCTTACAGTAAAATATAACTGTAAAATATTGTACATTCATTTAGATAAATGTACAATAACATTATCTTGTTTAGATCGTTATGCTCTTGAACTAAAACCATTATTATATTTTCAAACCAATACATTTTAATGCTCATCCGGTAATTAAAAAAAGACAAAATTTACACAATATTATAAATATATCCATCTCAGTTCCTCCAAATAAACCTACCGTCAGCAAACTACATCCGTTGGCCTGCAACGCTTCCAGTCCCTGTATAACATCACTACTAATGGAAGCTTCCAGTTTAAAATATTTACTTACTCACAACAAAAGAGTAACTAAAGGTTACAATTAAAAATTTAAACTAAGTAAATACAATGTATATTATGCGAAAACTGTATGAGTTCATTTGAATCATAATGGGTTCTCATAAAGAAATTGTGTTGGTTTATAGTACTCTCAATGAGCCATAGCGTTCCACACACATTTTCATACAGATATGTCGTAATATACCAGTTACCGATAGCCCATCCGTCGTTTGTTCACCCTTCATTTAGAATTTTTTTTAACTTGGTCAAAAATATGTACTAGTAAATGAATGTATAATTAAACGAATGTATTAATGATATTTATGTTACTTTTGGAAATTATGGAGAAGAAATTACGGTCATATGGCTCTTTTTACATGTAATTTAATTATATAATTATAAAAGCTATTATGCCCCTAACTTCATTCATCAAAAATAAGTTTAATCTGCTTGTTGTGTTTCAATTCAATATAAATCAACATAATTATAAACATTTCTAATCTTGGCGTTATTTTACTACCTCATATACGATCAGGACACCCCAACTGACTCACTAATATATTTTAACAGAATAAAAAAGCGAAATTCCATTTATATTTGCCTGTATATATGTCCACACGATATCTGAAAACTTACTGATACATAGACTTGAAATCCTGCTTGAAGCTTAATTTATATACGTAGGACACTGAGTTCGATTATTGTGAATGACACTCCGTAGGATTTGGTTGAGCTTTAGACACTATGTTTACAGAGGTCTTATGGTTAAACATGATGGCAACCATAAAATAACAGAAAAAAATATTTTAACTATACTCAGTATACACACTAGTGACATACTACCATATTTAGCCGACTTATTGTGCCTAAACATCCAACATAACTTTATCCTGACTTGATGTGTAGAGATTTAATATTTAAAATCAGATATGAATCTCAGTTTAGTAGAAACAATCGAGAATGTTCCATGTGGTACGATATCTCGAAAAAATTACGTCTGCATATTAAAAATATTGCATTCAACCTAAGTGAGGCCTGTTTCGCGACATGAATACTCATACTTTGTACGATCTGTAACAATTAGGCCGATGACTGTAACAAAATACACTTTATTTAGGTAAATAAACTGCAATGGAAGTTCCTTTTACCACATTGTGAAAGTATTATGATAGAATATCACAAAAGTAATTAATGTTGAGGGATATTTATAACGTGCTTTACAAAGAAATCCCTGCAGACGCTGCGTTTTACAACACTTATTACAACATATTACACGCGGCCTTTGTGGGGAGCGGTCGAGGAGAATGATGGATAACTGTCTGAACCAATTACGGCAGTTTTTCCATCATTTCCATCATCTTTGAAGGTAAACTTGGGAATTAGCCATTGTTCGTTGAACACATTAAAGTTACGGAAATCAATTTTAAACCAATAATTAAATAAAACAATTAAAATACTGTATAAATAATTTGTATTTAAATGCTATTAAATTATAATTTTCATAGATACGTTGTAACTTTAGATTTAAAAAAATATTGTGTCTGTTAACTTAACGAGTTATGGGTTTGCAGTTAGCTATATTTATTTAACGCTTTAAATATCATGTATCTGTATGGACTGCAAGATTATTGAATATTACATATACATAATGAAGCGTAATACATGCATTACTTCATACAATATCTGTGCACTTTCTCCGTCGTCGTGAATAACTTATTCTAGTGTAGATTGTTGCTTTATATTTTTTCAGCAATGTCTGTATACGATGTTAAACCTTTGAATAAGAGAGATAATGGCTAAGTGGTCTAACGTTGAGGTAAGATAGCGCAGTTAGGCCAGTGACAGTTGGGACTATATGTGATAGAATATATTTTCACTGTTTTTATACTACGTATGTTAGTGTTTATCAGTGAACGGTAACGTGTTTTAATATTATGTTTCAAATCGTAAATGGGAAAAATCATATTATAAAATATTATTATTATTTTATAACTTGTATTCAAGTTTTATCATAGTTCTTCAAGGCTAGAAAATACATATTTATTTAATTTATTTTAACGACTTAATGTGACGTATTGTACTGGTGAAATATTTCCAAGATATGCGTTTGCAGGCTTTTTTATACCAGATAAAAGTACAGTATATATAAAATGCGCTCTACATACAAGACATGTATTATATCGTGACGTATTATAGAACGCCACTGATCAGAAGTTTAAGCAAAAACTACTCTGAAAAGTCAGTGGTCACGTCATGTATGTCTCTGAGATATAAGTAGATTAGAAAATTAGATTTTTTAAGACAGTTTTGGAATTTTAAATATATGTACAAAATACCATAACAAATCTTATGGTTCCCTAAATTCTTTCTTAATAGTCATGATACAAAAGAGAAATTTCGTTATCCAGTGTAAGATATCTAATGGCTCGTGGTCTGTTATCTACGAAGTAAATTTAATAAATTAAGTTATTTCCATAACGAAATGACCTAGTGACTTGAAGTATAGCGTGAAGCTTCCTTTCTCTAGCTAATTTATTTACATTAGCCTATTGACATGGCGGCAACGACAGAGCACCAGATAAATACATTTAAAAATTAAACTGCGTGCTATTATATTTTATTAGCGCTTGTCACATTTTTATGCACAAGTATTACTAAAAAAATTCTACAGTGGAAATTTAATGTTCGATTTCTTGACAATATTTATTTTCATATAAATCCTTAGAAATTAATTTTGGCTATAATAAACCATCATAAACTATCACATATTCCTACCGAAAAACATGAATTCGCTATGTAAAACTTTATTAATTACAATGTTTTATTTTTTTTTAGGCAGTTATCATCCATCTCCCAGAGATAAGCCAGAGGCCTTATATTCACTTCTCAATTCTTATTTATATTTATTTATTTATTGGTTTCTATCAGTACATTAACACTAAGGGAATATACTTGGCTCCAACATTAAAGTTAGCATTTTACACTACACTGACTGGTTCTTTTTTGTTCTCTTAGGACAAGAAACTCGCACCTAGTCCTATAAGGAACTTTTCCCCGCTTCGGCAGTGACATTTTGGATGGGTAAGCTGATGAGAGTAAGGGGCGAGGCCTGTTGAGATTCATGAGGAAACGTTTAGGGTACAAATATCAAGTCATGTCTACTTGGAAGAAGGAGAAGCCAGCTCTGAACCAGCCTTTCCAACCAAAGCAGGCAGGGCGAGGCACAGCATAATGTCTAGGCTGGCAGGAACCTTTAGTTCCTACGAAACAAATTCCACCAACTCCAACAGTCATATCTCGCAATAGTCAAGACCTATTGAATTTTCCTTGTACTAGAATCACAACAGTTGCGTTTAGCGATGTGCCGCTCCTGGAGAACGATAAGGTTGGCTAGATTCGGTGTTTGTTGTACTCAGTGTGGGTTCAACTAGAAGATATAAACCAGACCGAAATGAAACCTCTTGGGGGTACACTGACTGGTTTATTTCTACTACTAGTCACGTATTTCTCCTCGTCTAGTGTGATCAGTACGTTATTTGTATTCAGAGTTAATTTCATTGGCCCGAAACTTATCATATTTATTTTTCTATTCTTTTGGTGTTTTATGTATCAGTTTTTATATAGGAGATTCTAAACATTTCATCTTTAAAACTGTCTTTACTGAATAGCGTCATGAAACAAACGAAGTTTCTTTATTATAAATAAATCACATGTGACCAGAAAAACGAGATATAAGGTGTTATACACAAGGATATTCTTGTATGGTAATAATACAGTTGGCAGTATTGCTCTAGTTTGAACACAATTTGTCAGCAATCAGTGAAAAACCGTTACATCTTGTTTTATTATTACATCCTACTTTAACTTGTCAGTGCATTTAGTCTGGACTAGTTCAGGAATGGAATTGAAACTAAACCGTACATTATATATTTTTTATAATATTTTCTCTAATGCTAAACTGATTTGAACCAGTGCCATAAATAACAGCCTAGAAATAACACCTTAGTACTCCACGTTTAAATATCATGAAATATATAGTATAAGATATAAATTAGTGAATGTCGTTAGTAAATGATATTACATTTGAATGTGACATTAAAATATGTAACATCTGTCACTCACAACAACAGTGGGTCCTGTAATACATTATGGATTGACCCATAACAATTCACTGACATGTATTCTCTGTACAACAATATCCAGTAAAATCATATTATATTATATTGTTTTATTTTAAAATATGAGTTGTTTTGGACCACTTCAAGAAGGAGGCATATGGCGGATCAGGAAGAACAGATAATTAAGAGAAATATACCAAGATCCCGATGTGATTGCACTGATCAGGAGTAAAAGAATGAGTGGATGGGCCATGTTGCCCGTAGGGGAGAAGAAAAAATGATAAAGAAGGTGTGGCGAGGGGAACCAAAGGGAGTGAGGCCATTGGGCAGACCTAGGATGCGATGGAGAGATCAGGTGGAGAAGGATTTAAGAACGATTAGCGCTACACTGGAAGTGGCTCAAGATAGAGGAAGTTGGGGAGACATTGTTGGCGAGATCAAAAACCATCTGGGTTTCGAGTGGCCACAGGAGTAAGTAAGAGTAAGTAAGTTGTTTTACATTTTTTTCTAAAAGGTAGCATCTAAATTGTTTTAGGGAATTCAATTCAAATAAACTGATAAGGACTTTGTGTTATAACTTGTTCATTTAGTATACATAAACTGGTTCTCTTTTAACTACAAATTCACACACCTTATTCGACTATAGTATAAGCCAGAGTTAAAACTCTCCTTAATACGTAAGTATAACAGTTTGGTACAAAAACGAGTTAGTGTAGAGTGGTATTTTATTATAAAATACCAAGGGCTTCAATGATTTAATCAAAATATTTTTTTTATTTAATATTGTGTAAAAACGTAATAAAAAATATGTTATTATTTATTTGATTTTCACATGATGGTATTTTACAATAAAAAGGAAACATGTTATGATTTCACCGTTCTGAGACGTATATATAGCTAAGCCAAAAAAATCTCTGCAAAAGTGTTGTTATTCCTTTTCAAAGATTAAAAGTTAAAAAATACTAAAATGAAGCTCGCTTGATAAAGATAACATTTCAGAAACGCGTGACAAATTGATTTTAACACTCATTGATATTTCTACCAACCCTACAATATTATGACAAAGAATATCAACCTGTCACTGTCAGTCTCTACGTTATTTATAATTTACATTTTACACCTCTAAATTGATATTATTGCTTTGAATTTCCATACTGAAAAACAAGAGTAATTATTTCATCATGTACCTTTATATTGATATACTTTAATCATATGATGTATTATTTAATTGAATTTCCTTATCTTATATTACACAAAATATTATCGGTCACGTACAGAATATGTCTATAGTGTTTGTAGGGTTATTCTTGCTTTCTTGAAAATTTTAACTTTTTTTAAATTTCCACTTAATGTACTTACAAGAGTTATATGATTAAGGTACTATACAGGGTGTACATAAAGTCCTGCACGGGTATAATATTTTCTGAACGATAACAGATAAAGAAACAAGATTTGGTACATCAATACTACACCTAAAAATCTACTTTTTGAAGGAACTATCAGTTTTCTGTAATATCATGGGGATGTCCCGCAAGGAGTCAGAAGGAAATCTTAAATAGGAGCATAGGTCAATATGGACATCATTTTAAAGGGCTTATCTAGCAGAGTTTAATGCCGCAAACCGCACTCAAAAAGATTGATCCAGTACAAAATGGCGGCTGTTCAAAGATTTTACTTGGTTACATTTTATTAGTAGCCATAACCCCAGTAAAGCAAAACTGCAACCAAACGAATACTGCAGCTAACTACTACATTATGCTTGTCAGTTGTACAGAAGTGAATTATGACATTAGTTATCCTCAAGCGTTACAGATTTGGTCCTAATATATTGATAACGGGGAAAACCTGATAACAGTAACAATTAGAAATCTCTTATCTTTGGGTCGCAGTTAGGACTTTCCTATTAGCCAGTCTATTCATAGTAGGCTATTCTAGTTTTCTTGTTTTAGTAGTGCTGTCCATCCATTTTATCAGTGCGCTTTAGTACAAAAGAGTTTGTCGTATTGCTTGTAGTTCTTCAACTACACTATGTCGCTTGACGAACGTGAACGTATAACACTTCTTATGATGGTTGGGGAAATAACAGACGATCACATGAGGAAGCATGCCATTTATTTAATGACTACTTTCACGAGAGGCAGCCAATTTCTAGAACAACTGTAGGGAGAACTGTTCAACACTTTATGAAAACAGGAAGTGTTTCCGATCGTCATAGTTCGCTGAGATTTCTAATTGTTACTGTTATCAGGTTTTCCCCGTTATCAATATATTAGGACCAAATTTGTAACCCTTGAGGATAACTAATGTCATAATTCACTTCTGTACAACTGACAAGCATAATGTAGTAGTTAGCTGCAGTATTCGTTTGGTTGCAGTTTTGCTTTACTGGGGTTATGGCTACTAATAAAATGTAACCAAGTAAAATCTTTGAACAGCCGCCATTTTGTACTGGATCAATCTTTTTGAGTGCGGTTTGCGGCATTAAACTCTGCTAGATAAGCCCTTTAAAATGATGTCCATATTGACCTATGCTCCTATTTAAGATTTCCTTCTGACTCCTTGCGGGACGTCCCCATGATATTACAGAAAACTGATAGTTTCTTCAAAAAGTAGATTTTTAGGTGTAGTATTGATGTACCAAATCTTGTTTCTTTATCTGTTATCGTTCAGAAAATATTATACCCGTGCAGGACTTTATGTACACCCTGTATATATATGGTACACAAATGTTAATTAAGAAAAGACTGATTTATGGACTCTTCTCCTTACACAGACCTATAGTCCATATGAGGAATTATTCATTGAAATTATGGAAGTGACTTTTATATGTTATTGTTTTGTGTATGTGACTAAAAAGTTTTGATTTTATATATATATATATATGAGGGATTTTAACAATCATCTTAGTGTTAGGCTTAACTGACGAGTCGGTAAATCCCTTTAAAGGTTATGGACCATCAATGAACTTGAATCTGCATGTTTAGAGATAAGTTTTAATGTAAATTTCAAGCCTATAAATAAACTTATTCTCAAGTCAAATTCCACGTTGCTACGGTGAATATGTACGTAAGAGTATTGTTTTTATTTGTTTGGTTAGGAAATATATCAAAAATGTTTTACCACTTCTAACGTCTGCAACTTAATCAGCTGTATAAGTAATAAACTTTCTACCTACCGATTAAATTTTCAGGGATCTGGTGCCCCTTCTTTCTGAAACGATCCATAAAACATCAGCGACGAAGTTCAACTTTAGTTTAGCGAAGTAAACTCTTTACGTCAGACTGATATCAGAGATACCAACGTTGTGCTTTGGGATCGTGCCTTAAAAACATCGTAGTATTATTATGTTACGTAGTTTAAAACATTTACTATTTATATTTTTTCTATTCAAACTATACACAAATTTAAATACAGAGCCGCAAAATATGTATAGACACATTTAGTGTATAATTTTTAATCTGATTTCATTTTTTAAATTAATTTTATATCTCTTAAATATTCCCTTTTTAATATTACTATAAAATTTGAACTAATTCAGTGACAGATTATTATAGACCATTATATTATAGTTTAAGAATAGGTCTTACAATATGAATTAATATTTACAATTCAACATATTTTTTCTACTTTTATCTACTTACCCACTAATGAGTAGAGAAAATGTGTTATAATACCAATCATTAGGTTTCATAAACCTATTTTAAATAAGCATTAGATAATTACAATTATTATATAATTTATGTGTATGTAATAATATATTTATATAATATTATATTATATATATCTGAAAAACATATATTATTTTTCATACACAACACGAGAAATACGATCAAGACCACTCATAGACTACTGCCGTCTCAATGTATATATGGAAAATTGGCTCGATTACAGTTTCTACATGATATATCATATCCCGACTAAAACTTCAGCTTAGATATTTCCATATGAGTTTAATAGGAAAGAAATATGTTTCCGTTAGTAAAAAATACGACTATTAGAATATTGTTCTTGTAAATATAACTAAATTTTATTTATTGAATATTTACCAAACATTTTAAGATGTAAATAATAAATACTTTTTGCGTCATTACGAAATCTCTATTAACTGGTGGTCATTGAATTAGTAACCCACTATACATAAACAGCTTGAAAGAGCACATAATAATTTCAACTTTTGAGTTTGTAAAGAGCTATTTAAATATGTGTTAGTTACTTCAAGATTCCGTTAGGAAGCAATCTTACAGTTTTCGGAAAGTGATACTACGTTAGAATAATAGATTAATTCCTAAAATTGGCATTATTATACATAAATGTTCGTTTTAGTATGGAAAAATATACACTCAGTTATTTAGATTAAGTTAAAGGATACGATTTGCCAAATTAATACATTAAAATAAAAATTTACATTATAAGAATATGTGAAAAATATTTATTATTAGACATAGCCGATACTCGTTGCGTGAAATTATTAAAATATTGTCAGTGTCGCATACAACTTAAATAGAAAATAATTGTATTCAGTCTATAAAAAAATTCTATCTTTTGTAACAGCTGTAATTCCTTGAAAATTAGCCTGCAGCACCCTCTAAAACTTATTTTTGTGAAGATTCAAATTGATTTCTTTGGAGTTTGAAAGCTCTCTGCAAATAATGGTCTAGCAAGCTATCCAGAGTGCCAAACCGTAGGACATAGAAGAATAAATCAAGCCAGTAACTGACTCAGGAAATATTTTGCTAAAAACCTCAGAACAAATGCTCTTGAAGAAATTTTGAGCAAAGGTGATTAATGCGTTCATTCCAAGTCGATCAATGTGTATTCCAAGGAATTTTGAAGGGCAGAATTATTCTAGTGTGGAGTCCGCTAAAAATACAACAGGCCCACACTGGTTTTCCTCAGCAACCAAAGAAATACTCAGAGCATTGGACTTTGATGTGTGTGGGATTGATACAGGAACCCTAGATTTATAAGGGTTAATATCATGGCTTCACATAACAGGGATTACAATAAAATTGTTACCGCAGTCATAACAATGCTAGAGCTTGTATTGATTTAAGCATCAAGCATCCCTGTTCCGGAATTTAGTTCCAGGGATCTCTCCAAATTCAGGCTGACTGGGACTGGTACTGGACGAACACTGATAATTTTATCATTATATCTTCCATTTGACGATGTGTATTTCACACCCTCCAGATGGATGACCGCTTTAGTGGACCACTTTGGGAGGTGCGGTGTGGAATTTGTGAATGTCTGTAATGCTAACTAGTACATTTAGGTGTTGGGCAGTACCAACCCAAATAGCAGAAGTAAGTAGCTTTTGTAGTGTATGATTTCCCGTAGATCAGTGATTGCCAGCCAACCTGGGTAATGTTCCTAAGTTTTGCACGCTGGCGTGTTCGGAGATGATATACGTCAATAATGTGGTTTCCAAACTTTATCTTCACAATTTTACATTCCTCCCTTTGATTGCTATTATAGATCTCGATATTCTTTTACAGGTTGTTGTATAAAACTGTGTTTCTTAAACTGTATAATTCCTATCTTATTTAATTTCATATCTATCGATAATTCTTTGTCCTTTATTATTCACTTCCAGTATCTAAAATTTTTAAAAGTATACTTAATTATATGTTTTATTTATAAAGTTATTTAATGCTATATTCCATATAGGATTGAATTATCACACAAGATTCCAAATATAAATTTCTCAGAATTTGTTTATAATATTAATCCAATAGTTTGAGCATGTTCTAAAAAACTTTGAAAAATTCAGGTTAGTAGTACTTAAATTTTATTTGCACACCTCAATTTTTACTTTTAAAGTATAAGTTATAACAATCACAGGATTGTAAAATGATTTGATTGATTATAATTTCAAAGACGCAAATGTCAATTAAAATGTAATTAACCTATTTTATCCTTGTAATTATGTAATGATAACTCATGTTTCGGCAAATGCCTATATTTGACGGATAATGCATAAAAGGGTGAACTTAGGGCCTTAAGGCTCTGTTTTACAAAAATCTCTAATATAATAATAATTATTATTAAGCCAAGAATTCCTACAAAATTTTATAAATAACTAGTTATGTATATCTAGTTTTGTTTTTCAGTTCAATTAAAAAAACTTGGATTTTTTTCCGCATCTCACTTGGGTAAAACAATGCTCCATAAAAATCAACGTATGATGCTTTGAGTGGAAGGTAGGTTAGATAAAGTGCAATCAGTTAGGATAACCAAATAACCCTGTAAGTATTCATTGCTAACTGTCAAGTGATTAATTGGATAACGAGATAACGAGGTAACCTAATCAGTAACTAGTTATATATCTAGTTCGGTACATTAGCATCTAATAGTAATCACTCCAGCTATCGTTTGTTGTAACATGCGATGAGTGAATATTTTCGTTTTCAACGTGGTTACGAAATATTAGTTCAGTCGGTATAAAATTAAGAAATGACATCACAGATACCAATACTTTTTTTATATTATTTCCATATTAATTGCTTTTTTGTATACAATAATTTAATGTGTAAGGATACTAAAAATTAAATCAGAAGAAAAAAATCGCGTTTTTCTATATGTAAAATAAAAAAATAACAATAAACACGAATATAAAAAAAACAAAATAACAACGGGGTTTTTTTCTGTCCATCACACAACAAAAACTTATCTTTTACAGTAAAACCATTTTTTTCATTTAAGATTTAGAAACATTAAGTTTATGTCGTAAGAAACTTTTACTGAAAAATATGACAAGTTAATAAAATATGTATTTTTATGGACTTATAATTTTCCGAAATCCTTTAAATTATCTCATATAATCAATTTGTTTGAATTATAGTTTTACTGCTTTTGATGTTTTACTGCACATGTTATTCCAAAAATGTACTATATTGTTGCGTTAATTTAGCAAGATACTGTACTATTCTTTTTAAATAAAACTGTGAAGAAGACTTTATCACTAGTATTGATGACAATATCAGCAGTTTCATTCATGGTAGAGAACAATATAATACTGCAAAGTATTATAAACCAATGGTTCTAAATGGTTCCAACACGTTGAATTCTGCACCTTCAAACTGACGAAAACAAAACGCTAATTGCAAAGTAATGTAATATGTATAACAGCTTTAAATATCATATTGAAAATAACTTTTAAAAATGTATTTACACTAGGGATAGATAACACTAGGGAGGAAGACGATACAGAGTCTCGTGATAAAAGTATAAATGATTCAGTGCTAAAAGATTGTTGATTCAGTCCTAATCGCAGCCATCTGTTAAATCGTCAATATTTATTATGGTGCTCATAATGCTTTGGTTGGAATGTAAGCCCATAATCCATATTGAACGGTTGATTATTAGTTAACGTGATATTATTAATTTTCTAAATACCGTCATGTAAAACGAAATTTCAGTATGTCTTTTTTGCACGAAATCTATATTATGCAACACAGACCATTAAATGACATTATTTTTTAGATTAGTGATTAAGTAAAACAAATTAAAATGAAGAATCGAATTCACTTTATTAAAATTGAAATTTAATACGTAAGTACGAAATTTAAATGCAAACTATAATTCATTAAAGGAAACATTAGTTAAATAAATTAAGGTGTTAAATAAAATGGTGTTTGTCATTTAATTCTTTATTTTTAAATGATGTTAAAATAAAATAGAATGTATTATTTTATATGGTTTTCTTATCAATTTAAACTAATTTCAAAGGTTTTCATTGAATAATTGGTGATTATAGTGCAGCAGTAAATATTTTCCATGATTTTGTTCAAACCTTATGAGATATTATCATCTCTGGATTATAAAATCCAATGGACTTAGTGGAATAAATAGTTATAATTTCATAGTATGTTTTATGAGATATTTATGAAAGAATATTTTTTTTACCAAGTTTAATGAAACGCTCTCTCATAATAGCCCGACGTCACTATAGAATTTTAAATTCAACATCTAATATACATATAATAAAATTCATAGATCGATGGTAAATTGAATTTGGATACTTGAATTCTGATAGTACATCAACGCTTCTCACACAAAGCCGTATAAATATTCTAAATTGGCGCTAATATTTTAATTATAATTTATTGAGAGTTCTTCCTCTCATCTGACACAATCACTCATCATCACAGGGTAACAGCTTAATATTTAAATTGAAAATTAACCTGTTGATAATGACGTTGAAATATTAAAGTAGTCAATGTATTTAGAAACGACTAATATTTCAAGATCATGACAGTCAATATATTTTTAAACCGATAATGCAGCAATCTCAAGACAGTCAATTTTTTTTAAACCTACAATGCAGCAAGATTATGACAATCAATGTATTTGGAGACCAATAATGTAGCATAATCATAGCAGTCAATGTATTTAGAAACTAACAATGTAATAAGATCATGTCAGTCAACGCATTTGGAGACCGATAATGAAACAAGATTATGACCTAAGGAAAATGTCTCTATCGATGAAACAAATCTAGCTATTATTAAACAACTCACATTGGGTGAACTCCTTGGCATCTCACATGATGATTTTTTTCTCTAAACAAACCTGTAGTCTTTGTTATTTAGAACAACTAGTTTGCCTAAATTACTGTAATACAGGGCGAACCCGACTACATGGCCAGTGACTATAATAAGTGAGGATAGAAAGTTCTTTTGTACATACTCCCCTATTTTGTGACAAACAATTGTCACATGTGTGATGTTTTTGGGGAATATAAAATTTTCCAGGAATGTAAATATATATGTGAAGTTAGTTCCCTAGCTCTTCATATTTTTATACCGAACCAGGTCTTATTAGGCGGAGTGTAGATAAGAAAAACGCGCGGGCAACCAAGGCACCGTCGAGCCCCTGAACCTGTATAAAATTTCTGTCTGATAAGATTAACTTTTCTCCACACGGTAATACAAGATGGTGTTGTTCCAGATGGTTCAAAGAAGATTTGTAATGCAAATATTGTTTGAAATATATGCCTTTTAAATTTAATTAAATACATTTTTACATATAATTTAAGTGTTTAAAAATGTTCTGTGATTATTTATTATATTAAATATTTTATATTAAACTAATATCTCATTTATGTAAATTTTACGGGTTGTTTAATCAATAATAATACGAAAACAATAAAAGATATCTCCACTCAGTATCTGATTGTACTATTACCTCGATATTAAATGTTGGTAAATACTTAATTCACTATGCATAGATTATTCATTATACTATCCGTTTTGTTAGTAAATAATAATATGAATACGAATTACCAATGTTGGAAGGTTACATCCAATGCAAATGTTTATTTTAGCAGCGTTCCTCTTTTGGCCAAGTGCTGCGCCTGAAATCTGACCCTGTCACAGACTTGACTTCTGGAATTTGAAGTCCACGTCTGTTTCAAGTGATCTAAAAGAAACCGGGGTTGAAGAAATTCAAAACAAACTCTTTGCCTGGCCATAGACACATACACTTCATAATAGGTATATCTGATTTACCCAGTAACCGTCCATTGCGATCTAGAT
The DNA here is from genome assembly GCF_021130785.1 of Homalodisca vitripennis. Lineage (NCBI taxonomy): Eukaryota > Metazoa > Arthropoda > Insecta > Hemiptera > Cicadellidae > Homalodisca > Homalodisca vitripennis. The sequence continues at coordinate 81,876 of NW_025777210.1, forward strand.
AATGAGATTTCACTCCTACATTGTATATTGTAACCTATATTGCTATTGGAAGGACTCAAATTGAATTAAATATGATTAATTTAGTTTAAATCTATACATTGTTGTTGAGGGTCACAAAATTAATAAAGATATAAACATCTTTTTTATTACATTTGAATTAGTTATTCGAAATACAATTCCAAAATTATGTTGTTTATGATTTAACACCCACACACATAGAGTAAACAACAACAGTTGTACGTACTAATGTTTATGACTACTTTTGCCTAACTCAATTTAATAGAATAAACAGCTAAGTGACGTGTAATAGGCTTCGTTGAGGCTTCATGAAAATGTTTAAATATGCAACTGATTTAATTCTCGAGATGCCCTGTGGACAGATAGACAGACAAATATTTACAGACACATTGCCCACAGCCAACTTCCATTGTTGGTCATATACTATCCTATCCTAAACACTTTGTCTATTTAGAAATAAAATTTCATACAAAACGTAAAATCTTTGTCAGAATATCTTGCCACGTGAAACATTTAAAATTTTTTTCACAAAGTACGTTTAGGGGGGGTGTTCAAATACTCTTAATAATAGTTCCAATTAGCTAGTTAAATGACTATAACGCAAGAGTTCTTAAAAATCCTGTTTAATACATTTAACACTCAATTTACATTGCATTATTTTTTGTCTACTACTAATTTCAAATAATGAAAAAGGAATGGTTAGATATTGATTGTTATATTATGAAATATGGTGATAGATTTTACACTATTAACCAGGATTTTATTAAAACTAAAAGTAAAACTATTAAATGTAAATTCATTCTTATAAATAATGAAATGTTATCGGTAAATATACACACTGGTTAAGGGCATAAACATGTAGAGAATTGGCGTAGATATTATGATTTTAAAGTAAACGAATTCATATTTCAACTCCAATAATGATTATAGAGTATATAGTCGAGTGGATATTATTGTATGATTATTGTTTCTTAAATTCCGGATATATTTTCTATTTTCACTGTATAATTACTGGAAGCTTTTAAATCAGGAATGCATTTCGTAAAATGTACATCAATTACCACAAAAATGTATTTGTGTATGCGAGTTTCTTTAGCCTGATAGTGAGTTTTATCTTTGAGTGGGGAAAATTTATATGTCAATATTAAGTACAGATACAATTATAACCACGTCCGCTTTTAATTGAGTACATGTTAATTAATGTGTTTTTCTTACTCATAGAAAATATTTCAACACATATTTTTATCAAAATTTTAAAATCAAAAATCACCTTAGAGTAATCAGTCTAACCTAAAAATGAATATAATCTATTGGAACATTAACAACACAGTGACTGGGAATGTAAGGTCAGTCAAGATATTTTAAAACAGGAGCTTCGTGAAATTTTTGTAAAACATTGTAGTAATAGTGGAAGTGGTTGTAAATGAAGTGAGTTTAAACGTACGCAAAACTTGGTCAGCCCTGAGGCTTCGCGGTTGCCTAAAAGTGGGCTCTATTCCAGTGAGTGACTCCCAAAGGACCGATTTTTAAAATGTTCAATTTCGTTCTTGACCAATGAGAGGTGGAGCTTTAATTACGGATTTGTTAAGTAGAATAGAAAAAGTTCAACAACAACTCTGATATATTTTATAGTCATTTTAATATTCAGCTTCCACACTCAATCCTGTCCCGTTGCTACATGACAGGCTTTAAGGTTTTTCTCATTAGGGACGTTATTACGGAACAAAACTCTAAAATTAACATTTCATAGCATGATTTCGGTTTCTTTATATGATTGTAAATTTAAACATTTAAAAGTGATTTCCTAGTCAAAAATACGTTAAATTATAAGACATTATGTGAATGAATGCTGGTAGCCCTTTCTCGTGTACAAAATCAGTAATTAGGGGAAATCTGAGGACATACATGAAAAAGTAACATGTAACCTTCTTCCTTCCTGATTTCGATAAAAATAGGTCTAATAGTAATAAATTACGAAGTAATCATTTTGTTGATTTATATGTTTTTCAAATATTTATGTTACTAAGTAATGGCTACATTTAGATTTCGAAGTAAATCTAGTAATATACAACAATTACTTTTACTTTATACACTTCAGTAACTAGTATTAGCCAACTGCGGTCTTCATTTTATCAGCAAAGCCTATTTTCAAATATTATTTATTTGCAATATTTACAAAAAATAGCATTTTACATACAATTAGTCTGAAAATATGTTTTATTACAAAATAAAACTAATGCTACTTAGCCACGGATAGTCAATTAACAATTGTGCCATTAGTTTTTCACGTCCGGCTCACTCTCCAATACATTAATACTTGTAACAATTTATTGGAATTAGACCATGAAATAAAAGCACTGTTAATTCTGTATATTCAATATACAACCATAATGAATATTTAGTGGTTGTTAAACCTATATTTACTGCTCAAATCATATTATTATTTATCATTATACCACAATTTCTGAAACATACGTATTAACTACTATTAACTCAGTGTAGTCTTCAGTTTAGTGAAAGAAATTACGTTCAAATAATATTTCTTTAGCAATATTTACTTAACACCTATTAACATTGAAAAAGTAATTAATTGGTTTACAACCGTAATAGCACTGCTAAAATCAGAAGATTCAATGTACAACTATAATGAATATTTAGCGTTCGTAAATGCTATATTTACTGTTAACATCAAATATATCTCTAAGTCTTGGAACATTTACGTCTACTGCAGTTTTGTGACTACCAAGCCTACTAGTGCGCTGACGGATGATTCTCTTAGCAAGTCGCAGCAATCAGCGATCATCTAAAATATATCAGCACAGAACATTAATCTCGCATCTATTGTCGTCTCAGACCGCTTCAGATCTGTTTCCGATAAGTACTTTGTCATTACCTGTGATGTTGTTTTAAGTATGTTTAGTGTTACTGAAGAAGTTTATTGTAACATCATAATTCTCTGTGTTGCGATCTATCTTCAGTAAATATTGTACTAGAATGGTTCTGTACATTAATTAACAAAACATTACAAGGTGTTTCAAATGTCGACATTGTTATTAAGTTTTCCAAAGTCATGTTTTTGACTGGGTAGATTTTAAAGTGTCCCCTTAACAAGGCTAAGTTAAGTACGAGGATTTTTTAAAGTGAGCCTTTACACATTTATTCATTAACCGATTTAATCTACCCTTAAAACTTATAAAACCAATGAATTCAAATTTCGTGGTAACTTAAAAAACCGTGATTTTACTATAAATGTTATACTTTAAATAATTTTACATTTACAATTATGTTATATATTGAATCATACTAGATAATAAGTTGAAAACACCTACTTACTACAAGTTTATGACTTCAGATTATTTCTAGTAACAGTTATAACGTTATGCGAATTTCTAACAACGAAGTCGTTATTTACCTTTGTGTCTAAATTCGCTAAGCTGGATTATTAATGACCTAATGACTAAATTAACTAGCAATTACACAGCGAGTAATCTATCAATGTTGTCCCAACAGTGTAAAATCACAAGTTTTCCTATACATTTTGTAATTGAGTATACCTTAAATGGTTCAATAAAGGGTTGTAAATTATTTGTTATAACTTTTCAAGCAGTTATAACTCTTAATTCCATTGTGTCTTGGCCATATATTATTACTCTAACAATAGTTCTTTATATTAATAAACAAACAAAGACCATAAAGTATACTATAGGATCTATCACCGTAAAGATTATAGGACATTTGCGGCATTCATGAAAATATACTTAATGTGTATCTGACATAAAAGTATAAGCAACTTCGGTATTGTAGAAATCATAGGTGTAAAATATGATGTGAAGCTTAATATATTGATGTGTCAGCTGCTAATACAATTAAGAAAGAATAGTATTTTAAATTAACATACAATATAACATTTCAAATATCAACGTTTTAGTCAGATTTAAACATATGATATATGTCCATATGGACTTAAATTCGTAAATTCAAATTCAAATGTTAAATCAACTATTTCTTTTAGACAAGTATATGTATCAAGCATAGACAGTACCGCTCAACACATGCAACTAATGCTAAACGTAATTTAGATAAATGTTTGTATTATTAGTGTAATATTAATTCTGACTGACTAATTGGAAATAGTAACTTACTAAATTATCGGTAATATTAAATATTTTACTGGTATTGGTAGGTAAGGCAAAATATTAAGTGAATAGAACACTTTTGTACAAGTAAGGCTTTGAAATTATTTTTAAAAGATGAAAGAGATGGGCCGTTTTTTACATAATCCAGAAAGCAGTTATAAAATGTAGGTCTCATGTATTGTATTGATATTCGGATAATTTCATTGGTAGGATGGGGTACATTCTAACTAATTTAATTTCTCTTACTAGTGGGGAACTCATGAAAGAATTACTGAACATTTCAGCGATTTCACATACATCACAAACCACAACTTCATTATCTCGTAGCTCCTGTATATATAAAGCGGAAAAATATTTTGTGATTTATAAGACATACAATGTACCTTAGTAGTATTTAAATAAAGCCCCTCGCTATGAATAATCAACATGGAATGTGGTGGCGAGCAAGACAACCTTTTCAAGACTCGTTAAATCCCTGGCCTGAAATAACAGATCTAAGCTGATTTACAAACCCGTCACTGTTTTAGAGTTTATATGCTTTGTCTTATTCTAGCAAATGGATATTGTAATGAATTCAAACATTCTGAATAGATATTAGGATATTACATAATGTATATTATTGCGGTAGGTATGTAGAAAGTTATAAACTATACGATTTTAACTTAAGGGTTTAACCATGTGACATAAAAGTATAAATGTATCACTTACATGTTTCTGTACTAATTCAAATATTGAAAGTTGTATTCTACCTAATAATGAATGCGGAAAATATAACATTCTCTCTTTAAAGTTATTTATAAAGATGGAAAGATTGTGAAGGAAACATGAGTTTTTCCGGGCATTTTCCATAGTTCAGTGATAAAAAAATTAATGAACACTACATCTTGAGATCTGCAATATATTTTCTTCTTCAGGTAAATAACAACCTAACACATTATTAAAATAAACACAAGGTTAAATAAACAAATCATACCAGAGCGTTGTGACACTCGTAAGTCAAATCACAACTACCATGCTGTGTCAACTTCACTATCTCTAAAACATGCTTAATAAAACAAAACAAAACACTAATTATTAACACTGAACTACAAGTACAGGTCATAATAGGTCAACATAAGCCAACCAACTAAGTACGAATGGTTGTGATTGTGATATGTTATTTACCTGAAAAGAGATCAGTTTGCATATCTCTAAACATAGTTTTACTAATTTTTTATATCACTCAATTATGTTAAATATTAACATGATGAGAAAAACTAAATATGTTTATGCTTGTACAATTTCAGTTTATACTTGTAAGTAACATATAACTATGGCAAATGTCCGAAATCCTTCTACTTTAAACCATCGATTGTATACAGGGTGTTTGAAAAGTATGGGTACGGCTTAATATTTTAAAAACCATAGGAGATACATCTATAAACTTTGCACAGTGTCATATGGCTATGTAAACTATTGTTCCTTGCTATTACCATGACGTGCCAACCATGGGGGAACGGCCCACAGAGGAAAACATGGAAATCTTAAATTGAAGCATGGGTCGAGTGATACCTCATTTGAAAGAGCTCACTTAGTAGAGTTGGATTCCGCAAACCGCATCTCAAAAGGTTTATCCAATCAGAAATGGCGGGTTGTTTTAGGTACACATTGTGAAGTACATTATGCGCTGCCATTTCTGACTGGATCGTCATATTCTGATACGGTTGGCGGCGTTTCACTCTAAAAACCAATGTGTTTTCACTGACTTTTTTTACTTTGCAAATTATGTCATAAATTTATAACACAATAAATAAAACACAATAAATACCGATGTTTTTTTAAATTTATAACCAAACCGTGTTCTAATCTCGTGAGTGAATAGTTACTTGTAGTTGACTCTACCATTACCAAACTTAGGTGTTTGTTTGTTCCATGCCCTAAACTTTCATAATCTTACACTAAGGATCTACACCTTACTGCTCAAAGGGAGAGTAAGAAGGGGAGGACACTTATGTAAATGTGACCTGTCCAGACATGCAATATCCGCCACTCTATTATATATAGACCCTTGGCTGCTGCAACTGCCGAGTTCTACAGTATACTCGGGTTATTATTAACACATAAGTGCAGGAGACATGATTTTCATGATAAATTCTATAGTGAATTCAGTATATTTTTACTTCTAACGTTTTAATCCTTGAAATTGCTGGAACCATCGTATTTTTAAGCTTATGAAGTTAGCGCTCTTCTGAAAATATACATATGCTGATGAACAATATTAATTTTTGGTAAAACATTACCCTTTTAATCTTAATAGAAGTTATGAATATTTGTTTGATTCCCTATTTTAAAGAAAAGCTAAAATACGGTTTTCACAAATATACATTTTGTATGGTTTAAAATCTTAGAGCAAAAGGAGGTAATTTCAGTTGTATTATATTATTTTGTCGAGGTTTTGAAGATAATCAACAAGTATCTCAAGTAAGTGTTTTTAACACGTTAATAGGAAACAATTTTGGGAACATTGCTTAATAAATTCACATGTAAATATTTCAATATAGTGTAGAGCTCTAGTAGGTAATTCCTGAAACTGAACTGAATTCTTTTCATTTGCCTATAAGTAAAGCCGTAGCATGATTATGTTATGTAGATAAGTAAATAAAACTTAGACCATAGCCTCTTCTTGCCCAACTGTGAGGAGTCAAATTCCTCTAGATAACCACCAGCCTATATGAATAATATTATAGCATTACGTCACTGATAAATCAATTTTATATCTGACGTTATAAAGTGGTACTTGAATATAACCTGATCCACAGGTAAAGGAGATAGGTATGAGGGACTTCAAGACCGGATATTGGTTTCTCCCGAACCGGAACGTATTTGCATCGTGTCATCTCCCCCCCCCCTCATGTGACCTCTATTAATTACAGTTGCCTATCTATTACCAAATCCCAACTCTTACTTTTATAACTACAGTAAAAATATGTTTTTTATTAATTACTAGCTTTAATAAACAACGATTGTCTCTTATTTATGCAGATATAAAAAAGAAAAAATTATCTATCGTTTAATGTAAAACAGAAGACTGTTATAATCCCGTCTGTTAACAGAATTTCCAAGACAGGTTTACCTATTCATCATATTTTGATCGCCAATTAAGGTAAATTGAACTATGTACCAATAATACTAAAAACAAAGTACATTAAAATTACCATAAATGTACAATTTTTGACAGATATTTTGATCATGTCAAGGACTCAAACCCAAAATTTGTCGTAGGAGATATAATTCACTCGAAAATGCTCATAAATGTGCAAAGTATTCGAAATTTCGTTCTAAGTCACGATTAATTGCTAGTATAATTAAAACTTATATTCAAGGTTTTTAGTTATAAAAAATTATTTTAAGTAAATGTAGCTGTGTGTTTTCATCTATTACAATGTATATGTCATTTGCAAGTCAGTAAAATTTATTTCATATCATAGATTCCATAATTTTCACTCATAGATTCCCTATAGACTGAGAAAAATTTTTGCCAGTCCTACGAAATTTCGACCAAAGGTCATTTCGAAATTATAGGTGTTTAATTTGCATTGCAATTAACAGGTTATGTTCATTTAAATTGTAAATGAATGAAAAGATTATTAAAGAAACAATTATGGTATGTAGGGTGTAAATGGATTGTTGTGTAAAAAGTAAAAAAATATTCTCTATTTCCATAAATAAGTTAAAGTTAAAATTTTACTTACTAAAAATAAATATTTGTACTAAGGCAGGAAATAAGAATTACAGATTCATTTTTCCCTCCAATGATTTATACGACATCACTATTACTGTTAATCATACACAGTTTCTCTTCAGACTGTAAAGACAGGATCAAAGAAATACTTTCACTGAAAAACGATTACGGTTGATTGTCTCTATTTGCTGTTTTGGCGATAAAAAGGTATCACCGGGAGAAAAGTTCCTACTTTTATTTGGTGCGGGAAGCTTTTCTGCAGTTTCAAACAAAAAATACCCTTAAACCGTAAAAATACTCTACTAGAAATAAAATTAATATTTATATGCAACTTTAGGTAACAATGAAACACATGTCTATATAAATATTGTTTTAATAACAAAAAATAATTTATTACGATATTTTAAGAGACAAATTTAAAAAGCTTTTACTCAGTTTTAATACGGAAATTTACTTTCCGTTGTAGTCGCATGAATTAGAAAAATATAGAGTAATTGTTTTTTTTTATTTTACTGTCCTAAGAAGAGGTATGTTAATAGCTACGAATATTACAACAGATAGTTTTTTTAGGTTATGATTTTTACAAGAGTAATTAATGTACAAAACAAATTTATTACAGCAGAAATAATTGATTGCGGGAGGCTCAGGTTCTTACTGTAATTTGATTACATTGTATCTTTAAATGTCTATTTAGTAGAATATGACAATTATGCACTTGTTACCTTCTACGACGTACAGTTCGAGGACTTTAGCTGTGCGCGTGACCCTGAGTGTGTGGTGATAGGCGGGAGGGGTGGCGGGGTACCGTTATGCGCTGCGTCCCGAAAACATTTCCTATGGCTTATGGGTACAACCCTCCTTTCAGAAATCGTCAGGAATGGAACACACTCGCTAAAATCATTGTGTTCCATATTGAAGAACATCGAATACCAACTTCAAAACTATTGAGGGAGGTGCTAAGGGACAAAATAAATTTCCAGGGTTGTCAGAAAAGTTTGAGGTGGGTATTAAAGGACCTGGGATTTACTTGGAGGAGGACGACAAACAATAGGAAATTATGAATTGAAAAGCCAGAAATCCGAGAGAAAAGGATAACGTACTTGAGAGAGTTAAAACATTGCAGGGATCAAGGAAGCCCCATCATTTATTTAGACGAATCTTTTATACAATCGTCTCACGTATCTAACCAAACTTGGTCGGATAGCTGAAATGAAGGGTTACACGAGCCAATTTCAAGGACGAGGGACTAATAATTATCGTTGCGAGTGGAGAGAAAGGGTTCATGCCCAATGCTGTTACCTGTTGGAAAACAAAACAAACATAGTGGAGACTACCACGACAACGTGAATGGGGACATATTTATGAAGTGGATAAAGGAAAAGTGTTACCGAATTTGGAACCAAACTCAGTACTGGTAGTCGATAACGCGCCCTACCATAACATGCAAATTGATAAAGCCCCTACTTCATAAAGTAGGAAGCAAGATATGAAGGTGTGGCTTTCAAAAAACGGAATACCATTCTGTGACTATATGCTTTTTACCTGAACTCTACAAACTTGTGCAGCTATATAAACCAAGGTATGTCCGGTACGCCTTGGACGAAACTGTTCAACTAGAGGGTTATGACACCTTACGACTTCCGCCCTACTACCCAGACCTCAATCCCATTGAGTTAATTTGGGCCGAAGTCAAAAGTTGTGTGGTTATGAGAAATACATCTTTCACTATGTCTCAAGCTAAAGCTATATGCGAAGACAAGATATCAAGTATGGGCGCAGAAGAGTGGTTAGTAAAGTGCAAGCACGTAGAGAAAATCGAAAGGGACTATGCAGGCCGCAGAACCCCAGATTTACAATATTATAGAATCCTTTATTATATCAGTTGGTTCGGATACAGATAGCAATGGCAGTGACCCAGAAGAGGAGGACAATTTGAGTGGGATTGAAGAACTTAAATGAAAAAACAATCATTGTAAGTAACATTTGTTATTAGAAAATTATATTCTAGCTATATTAAAAAAAAAATGTTTTAACTAACTAAATATTATTGAAGTGATTATAAATTAAATAATAAGAGAATACCAAATAATAGCAATAATAGGACATCCTTGTTTTTCAGTTGTTATATTGTCCTTTAAAGTGTTTTTGACAATAAAGTATGTGTAAATACTAATAGGCAAATCGAAATCGTCAGTTTAAAGTCGTTAACGAGATTGTTGCGCCTTCATCTCAGCGGCTAGCACGTAAACGCAACCCGCCTTACTGATAGCGTGCGTTTGTTGAAAGGGTAGTATTAGGGCTGCACGAGCACAGCTAAATTCCTCCAACTGTATGTTGCGAAAATAACAACTCCCATATTTATGCTATTATTACAAACCTGAGTATTGATCCTGATTACGCCGGAAGATGTGACAGTGGAACCATTTTCATGTTTAACCAAACAGATATATAGATTTTCAGAGTAATGTTTTTGTAGTTTCTAATGTCTCGAATGTACTTTTTTACCCAGTTATGTAATGAATTAATTTTCTTATTCCTTATATAATGCGTGTCTTTTTCCTGGAAAAATTCATTGACAAATACGTAGTGAGAAATTTGAGTAGGGATTTTGTAGAGTTGCTTGTGCTCGATACAATCTGATAACTTGCATTTTTTAAACTTAAATGGTAGGATGAATCAGTGATACTTTCAACAGAAAGCTAACAGAAGGCTAATGGTGCCTTAAGCTATTTCCGGACATAGGCCTTTGTGGTGGTTGGCTCTTAGGGAATGGATTTACCCTTGAGCTGCCCTCGGTTACTAGAAAGGGTATTAGCTTTATGTTAGTTATAGTACATCTACAATGTGTTCTTCAATAATAGTGAGTTTTTAATGTCATTTATATTGTTTGTATTATTATTTTGTTTCATTATCTTTTCTCAGTTGGAAGGGCAACTTATTCCCAACAAAAAAGAAATTCGAAATTAATAAGAACGCCTGTTTCCTAGCAGGTAGAAAGGAAATAAAACGCTTATTCCTATACATATAATCCTTTTATTTCCTAAAAGAAGTTAGTTATTATTGGCATTCCTCCCACAGTTCAAACAAGCACACAAAACCCTCCAATAAAGAACAAGCATATATTAAGGCACCACGCTTGAAAACAGTTAAACAAATTATAGGATAGTTAAAGAGCTGAAGAATCATAAACTTGTATTGGGAGACCCTTAGAGTTAAAACAAAGAAACTAAATAAAATCCCATGGTTACCGGGCTTAAAATATATCTCGTATTTAAAAGTATTTGCAATAAAATAGTAAAAAATCGCAATAAATTTGTGTTAAATTTACATGATACAAACATGGTTTACAACATTCTCTAAAAAATGTTTAAAATATTTTGACGTCCGTAACGAAAAAAAACTATTTTTAAGGTTTTGTACTTATTTTATACTGTAAAAACCTAATAATAGATGGTTTATTCATTATTGTAAAATTTTCAAAAACTTGTTTTTACAAGTGGACTACGTGTAAGTAATGTATGGCGTAGTTAGATAATGCTATAATTATAATGTATAGCATAAGGAAAGGATATGTTTTAATTTTTAACATTATAACTGGATTTAGAAGAGAACTCAAGAGAAAAAAAAATACCATAAAAAACAGGTGTTTATATAATAGTTTTAATATCATATATATTAAGAAATATATTTAAAAATCTAACAATTTTAATGGAAATATTTAACTTTTTTGGAGACCCTTAGAATAATGTAGAGAAAAAATCGTTTTGTATATATTCTGAGATATTCCCTTTACCTTAGTGAAGATTATTTTTAGATGAGAGAAAACTTGGGGGTGACATATCTTTTCAAGGGTATTTATCACATATTATGAGTATTGTTTCTCTGATTTGTTTTGTTTTTTAAAACAATCCCTAATTTTGGTATTTTCTTGTCCATAATTTATTAACAATTTAATATTTTTTATAGAAACTAAAACGTTTTTACCAGTTTAAGTTTTCAAATAATAAGACATATGTCCAATATTTATATTGGAGATTTGGAATCGGGCCCGCAGCTTTCAAAAATCTGGTCCCTTAAGTTAGATGAATATATCTTATTTATTTCCTGTATGTATTTAGTTGGGTTGCATTTTTTCTAAATTATAGTTCTAACCGTTCTCCTAATGTTTGGGACATCTTAGCTACCCCACTCTCTGCATACACATAAACTAAAGAAATGAATTGTGTAAGTCAGAAATTGCCAGGGTCATAAAAAAGACGAGGGAACAAACAAACAGGGTAAAATGATTAGAATACATTGAAAAATGTTGTCCATATAGTAGAATTTAACATGGACAAAATAAAAGAAGATGTAAGTAACATATTTCAAGAACCAAACAACCCTCTTTAGTTTATCCAGCCACAAACATTATTGAAAGCAAACACAACAAAAGTATATAATTATCCGTAAAAATATAATGTTGAAAATGGCAAAATAAATCAAATGAAAGATTTGTAATTTAATTCAATCATATAAATTATAAAGTGTTTCTAAAAAGATCTTAAAGGAAGAAACCTTTTAAAACTGGGGCTATTTAATAATAAGAGAGGTATATTAGTATTAAAAAAGTAATTTAATATTTATAATCTTTTTGTTATTAATGTTTGCTACAATGAGAGTACACAAAAATGACTTTTTTGGTTTAACGTTATGAGCATTGATATTAAAATCTAACTAATCTTTAGTGTGACAGCTCAGTGGAAATCCCACACTACACATTGTATGGAGGTAGTATGTGTGGTGTGGGGTGTATATCCATAAACATGTAGTGTATTGAAAATTGAGGAGTAATTTTTTTTTTTCTTAAGTCACTTTCTGTGTCGTGCAATTATATTTACTTCATTGAGTAAAATTGTACATAAAGATTCAAATATAATACGTACAGGTGTTATAGGAAAATAGTCCTATTAGATATAAATGATACTCTGGAAGTGAACATATGTTATTATAAAAGGAAAAATACATTTTGGATATAGTGCAATAATTATAACAACTTTAAAATGATATTTGACAGATGAAAGTGACAAATGCATTATACAAGTGTTTCAGACCATCCTGCCGCAATCTCCTTTCCTTGTACCGTTTGACTTCGAGCGATTATTGCATCGAACTGTAACGCTGCAAAATCTCACATAGTAAACAAACCAAAATTGTTTTTAGGGTATTAAAAATACACAGTGTGACAAAAAAGGAATACAGTTTCAAATATAGAAACATTCTAATAACAAGACTGGTGTGGCATTTTTTGAAAGTTTTTGAAAGCAGAACAGTTTGAATTATTGAAAATATAGTAAGTCTTTTCCAAGAAGCAGGAATTGTTTTTTATTTTTAATTTTTTGTAAGATTATTTGTTATGTGTCAAATGTACAAGATAATCTTAAAAAACTGTATGACGTATGGCCATTTTACAAGTTCTTCTTATACCAGAAACTTCTTAAACTTAAAAAATTTCATTTCGAGATTTACAATCTTATCTTATCCTCAGGTAAACAACTAAAGTAATATATATATATATATATATATATATATATATATATATATTTATATTTATATACCAGAGCTTTGTGACCCACTTAAATCAGAAACAAACATAGCCATGTTGTATGTCAACTCCACGTACTCTGCAAAATATCCAGCTGTAAAATATCTAACTGTAAAATATTCACTTATAAAAACTAAACTCAACAATAATTATATAATCTGAACTACAGAATGCAGGTCATAATTCAGTTTGCACTCACGGACGAACACTATACAGAACTTTACAAATTCTAGACAAAATTAGAGACACAATACATTGAAATAGTAGTGAAGAAACTACGGATGCTGTTTTCTCTTTTAGAACTCGTGTTAAACTGTAAATTCAAACTTAAGGACAATTTTAGCCAATTTTAGCCAATTGTAACGGTACATAACATATTAACTAGTTATACAATAACCACAAATTATATCTTTTTTTGTTTTTATACTAAAATATAAGTTATGAAAATCTTTAAAGATTATCTTTATAAAGACTAATATTTTTCCCAGAAATAAAATCCTAAAATCATATTACTGTAAATTTCTTAAAGACAATTGTAAACTTGAAGAGAAATAATAAATTATGTATATATTCTAATAAAATTTGAAGAGATTTCTTTTATAAGAATAGCTTTTAATTATATGTATTCTAGTTTCCATTAACACACTGTAATAACAAAGTAACAATCTTATTATAACATATAATTTAGAGAAATATCTACAGGCATAAACCGATACAGAGTCATAAGAAACAAGAGCAAGATTAATGTTCACAGCCGTTTTGCTCAGCGCTGATTGTTGCCTTCTGCTGATATAATCATCCATTAGCGGATCAGCAAGCGGAACAATCAGTAACGCTAAACCTCTCATCAGTCTGGAACACAGCTAAATTTTAATCTATGGAGATTATTTTACCTATTTTAACGTTTAATTTTCTGATACCTTTATCAATATTGCTTAGATTCGAGTATTAGAATACACAAAACAGTTAGACATTGAATCTAAGAATGAATTGAGTTTAGTTGCTTCTTGTGGTTAATTCTGCTTATTAGTCAGGTCTTGCTCGTTAAGTATCAAATTAGCTGTCTTACAGTTAGTCCTTTTGATAAGATCAAAATTTCAGTGTTTAAGAACATAACCTGTTTTCTCTTAGTCAATATTAGCTTCTTATTAAATTCGGTAGATAACTGTTTCTGGTAAAGTTGTTTCAGGAGGAATTTTTTAATCTGATTGAATTAATAAAATAAGGTTTTTTATTATACAAAGAAAATTAGTTCTCTCTCATGTGTTGGACTTTTAGAAACATATTGATATACGTATTTAATTATATACTTCGACTACTTTTCTTGTATAACGACTGAATTAAATAAATGTTCAGTAAAATTGTTTTAATAAGTAAAAATGTTTTAATAAAACTGTTGAATTACTAAATTAATAGCAATTACTACAAAATTCAATTAAGATGCCATATGTTTTAGTTTTGTATAAATAAACCTAAGAATTGCATTAGTATTATGCTTTCAATTAAACTTTTGATTAAGATTTTTTTTATATACTATCAGTTTTTCCCCAGCAAAACCTTTATGAGAATGAAAACTTTAGAAGTAAAATAAAACGTCAACGATAATAAGATATGAGTTTACTACAATTTGGCATTAACTTGCATTTAGTAAATAATTGGATTTCATCATTATTAGAGATTCTTAAAAGTTCTTTTGTTTCATATTCTAGACTAATAATTAGTAAACAGTGATTACATCTAAACTATTTAGTTCTCTACTCATAACAAAACTAAGGAGGGAAGGTTTTATTTAGCGAGAATGTTGTTTCTAGCTCCATTTTACATACAAAATCAGCGTCTTTAAGTAAATAGACAGATCTAATGTGTGGCGTATATGTCTCTGGTGCCTAAAAGGTAAAACACAAAAACAACAGAAAAAGTGGTGTTACTGACATTACATTGTTAATATTAAAAACATGGTAAGTACTTATTATTATTATTCCAAAAGTACTATTTTAGTCATCCTCATTTGAAGTCTATGCCAGTGTCAAATCTCCAACGCTGCAACAAAGCGAAAAATGAAAGGGAACTATAAGGAAAGCCTAAGTAAAACTTAAATAATTGAAACATAAACTTTTGATAATATTGTTTACTGTGTACTATATATAGTGGAATTATCTCAGAAAGCTTTTATCCTTATTCCAAAATAAGTACAGTAACCTAAAACTGTGCTCGATTTGAAAATTCCATCTAAAATATTCTATTTATATCCGTCTGCTGGGACCAAATTTAAAAAATAAATTGGCGTATAGAGTAGAAAGTGTGTATGAAGCTTAATGTTTTGGTACGCTGCACGGAGTATTATGATTGTGCATGTTACTTATTAGTATTATGCATGAGCATTATATGATGCCCATGGGATTGGGCAGAGCGTTAGCTAAGTTTACATTGGTAATATGATTAATTATAGTAGCATGTAGAAACAGCTGAATAAATAAATTTGTTAACTCGTGTAAAAAAATATCGATGTTCTAACAAAATAAAAATAAAAAATATAATGGAAAGATAATGTTACCACCAGTGAAACATTTACTTTGAACGCACTCATACGAAGTAGTTCCCTCCCAAGCTCCCCGGAACTTTTATTATGTGAACACTCCTATAAAATATAGCGTAATACAAACAAGTTAATATATTATACAGGAAAATACTCAGAAGGATTTCATCTGTATACCTTAAAGTTTTGAAGAAACATATTTCCACATACACAATAATGAGTAATAAGACGAGACATCTCCAACCATAGAATTTGGCTGAGCGTCATTGAAGCCTTTCTTTCAGGAAGTAAAAGCAGTGTCCTTTTTCACTCCCGAGAATTGTAAAATTATCGTTTCCATCTGATATTTAGCTGAGAAATTTAAATTTTTTTACGATTAATCGTTACTACCCTAAAATCATTTCGTTCAGATGATGTATGCGAACCTCCATGTGATGTGGCTGAGGGTCAGTGAAGTTTACTGCAGTACGATAAATTATAGGATGAATAATGCTATGGACATGACATTTTTGCATTTTAATTTAATTTCACGTTTAGAAGACGTACTGGGGGCTATATTCCTCCATGGTAACTGGTTGACCGTTAGCGAAGCATCAATAGTAGAGAGGGACAGAGGAATTCTATTTATTTTTACAGAAACTACTCCCTCCAAGACAGAACCACATGTGTTAACCCCCGGTTATATTATCCCTCTCCCCCGGAATTTCCTGGTATGACCAGATAATCTCTAGCGCAAATTAGACCCCCTGATCAAGGTAATGGTCTGATAAAGACTTCTGACTTAGATTAAGTACTGTAAATAGAAATTTAGATATATAAAGTACTCTTTAAATTTCTGAAAAGCTAGCCAGTGCAGCCTGATAAACGTCCTGAATGGCAAAATCTTTGTCGTGAAAAGGCAATTTTCGGAGTTCTAAATTTATATGCCGCTACGATTTGTGCAATTCCTTCCAGTTCCATATTGAGCTTTTATTACTATGTAATACAAGCTTAATACCTATATGGTTTGCTGTGTCGATATAACATATCTGGTTGATAAATTTCCCCCAGAAAGAACCTCGTAATCTTGACTTCACCGATACCATTAACATTATCAAACAGGATAAGGGAGAGAGTCGATACAGTACAAGGTCAATGGTTCTGATAAAAATTGCAAGGGTTACAGACAGGATTTGAAAACTGCGCTCTCTCTGAGACTGAAAGTCCAACGTCTTAACCCTCTCGGCTATCGTCACTCCCAAATAATGAGGATAATATCGTCACTCCTATATATACATATATATATATATATATATATATATTAGGTAAAATTGTATGTATAAACATTTAAATATAGTACTAACATGAGTGTTGTGACAGTTTGAAAATGTTGGCAAAAACTATATCTTTAGTATATCAAGTGAACGAAGCCACCAGTAATTATCTTTACTGCATTAAATTGTTGGTCTTATTACGTACAACTTGTTTAAGCTTTCATATATCGCTTATAGTTTGTACGATAATTTCAGTGCGCATTCGTTTAAAACAAAATGTCTAAAGCAAAATCTGTAATATACTGAAAAAGCTCTATGTTAAGAATGAAACTCCCAGGACATGAACAACACATTTTAATGGGTATATTAAATATATATTAAACAATATATTATATTAAATAATATAATAAATATATTAAATAAACTAATAAATATAGACACGAATTTTTTTATACTGTGAAATAAATTAATTGAACGGATTAATTATTAATAATGTCAAATAGCCATTTTAATGAGTTTTTAGACATGGCTTTGTAAACTAATAATTATTGCGTGTCAAATTAATTTTATTTTAAATTCAATGTGCAGTGTAAAAGTGTTCAAAAATATCTTTGACAATTAATTATTTAATCTGGCAATAAATAATAATAATATAAACTCTATAATAATACTGAAAATAAACCTAATGAACTATCGTACATGTATGTGCTCGTTTTATAATATAATTTTGAGTAAATAAATTAAAAGTTTTAAAATAGAAAGGAAAACCTTATAGAATACTTCCGTAAATTTCTCACCCCGTTACGGGTCGTTAAAGTTGGCGTTTCTATATTACCAAACGAAGTTTTGTAATTAAGGTTGGATCTGCTCAGCTGGAAATATCTGCATCAATGACTTTTAGTACTGTACATTATATCTTTGATGTGGTTATGTATTTATTACCCATCACCTGTAGCTTTATACAATACTTCATTTCTTGCTGAGCGTAAAAAAACTCATACTCGATTGGTAACTAAAAATCTAAAGTTAATCTGTTCCTAACAAACTAGCAGCCATATTTTTGTATTTTTCCTCATTTTGTACCTTTTATCTTTTAAATTTAACTCTTAAGTTCGTTACTCAACCCTACGTGGGTTACAAACCCCAACGATAAAAACGATATTTAGTACTATTGAGTACGCAGCGATTGCTTAGACTAACTTCAATTACAAAGTTTGATTTTAATGTTATGTAACCGTAAAAGGCGATGCATGTGGATTAAAGAAGTAAATTAAGTGACTGATCCGAATCTGTTATTCAGATAATAACCGAATTGTAGGTACTAATTTTAAAAAACCTTTCTATCAATACAGTAAGTCATGAATCGATTTCAATCCAGCATAGTCAAGAAATGAGAGACAAGTGAATTAAGTATTCGAATGTTAAAAATTGATTAATTAAAATTTTTGCACAATGTTAAAATTATTTTGAAAAAGTAGTGATTAAAAAAACTGTTTTGTAAAATGTCACATTCTAAAATAGGTTTTATATTTTATACTATAATAATTACTTTAAAAAATCGCTTAAAACATAAACGTTGCTGGTATTTTTAGAATGAACGCAAAACCGGTGGTCTCATTGTAAACTTGATTTAGTATTGAAAAGTTAAATACTAATTAATTTAAGGTCATGACTCTATTTTAAAATTACCGTTTAGTTTATAAATGACGTTTAACGTTTTATAAGTGACCAATTTTCAACGTTAATTTCTATTACTGTCAGGGTAATGGCCGTACTGTTAATTAATGTAACAAAGTTAACGGATTTAATTTAATTTACATTTTCTTGGACCGATTTAGATTTAGCACTATTTTTATTGTAAAATATACGTTTAACGATAAATCCATAATGGTTTGACATATTTTATATTCTAGATTGTAACTAGCAGAAACGTTTGACAGATGGCAAACATTTCAATGGTTATCTGTCTTTCTCTCTAATCCATGTGTGATTGTCAGTCTTAGACTGACTTCATGTATTGACATACATAATTGACACTCGATATAAAGTGGAAAATATATCATTTTGCCTGTCATACTGTCTGTCTGTACGTAGTATCTAGTATGTATTTTATTTCCAATTCTCGCCTGGCTCTACATTACAATTTGTATTGTAAATGTGAAACATCTTTATTATTTCATCCAACTGCAAGCAGTTTAGCAGATCTAAACGATAGTAAGGTGAATGGTGTTAGTACGATCTAGGATGGCTGCGTTGTGCTAGTTTTTAATTAACGTATTTGGAGGAAACCGAATTTCTAAAATATAGTTTATCTTATCTCACATTAAAATAGCTGATTTTGTTTTAATTCCGACATAAATTTGATATTGGTCATATCAAAGGGAAAAATGTGTGCAGAGGGCCTCTTGAATGTTAAAGAAAAATTGTACTATCGGTTTCCGAATAATTACTGAAATACTATAAAATAATACAAATACAGGTCCGGTTAATTTCTCCATTTTTAAGGTGGTTAAATAAGTTGTTAAATTTACTGTTTGGTAGAAAACTCCAGCGCCACTTTAATTAGAAGGTTCTATTGTTCTTGGGCAAAGGTAAGGTTTTGTTTTCAAAATTTCTCTTTTGCACTTTAACCAGAGTAAAAGTATTTTAATAAGCAATGTACAGCAAGTAATTATTTTTGTACAATATACTAACTAGCCATGATATAGAAAAAATTACTTCTATTTATTTCAACTATTCAAATTATTGTTTTGTACTAAAAAAAGTTATATAACTTTTGCAATTCCCCCTAATGTTAATTTTGAAATCCATGTATGAGCGTATGTGTATATATTTTACGTGTTAATTAATTATACTCTCAAATAATTATAGATATTTATCAAACTTCGGTTCAAAATATCAGCAATAAATATTTTGATTCCGGATGTAAAGCTGTTTTTAGTTAGTAGTTAATATACGGAAATAAAATATGTTTTACAAGTGAATATATTAACAATTAACACTCGTTTTCAAGGATTACATACAAGGGTACACATCATTTTGTAATTTTTAAGTATTTTATATAGTAAATCTAATAATGAATCGGATATGTTTCAATTTAAAGTTAGTTAAAATAATTGAAATTACAATATCTCAGTGGGCGATAGATATTGTAGAATTTTTAGTACATGTTCAATCAAATAATGTTAAAGTGTTATTTTTAAATTCCCTAAAAATCGTCCCTGGATTCAATCGATTTGAGATATTTATGAGCGTCTTGACCTAATTTTTATATATTCATTGCTGGAGGGTCATATCAAAATATATGTAAATCAGGCCAACATGGTGAATACGGATAAGTTAAAATGTTAATTTAACTCATCTAAACCTTAACAGGTTACTTTCTTATTTATGCAACAATAAGATTGAAGATGTGAAATACATTGCATTAATACAGAATGTATATTAAATACGAGTACAAATGTACAGAACATGCACGTTCCACACTTAGAAGTTGAAGAATATTTGTAATAGGACTTTGATAATCCAGACAAAAATTGAAGTTCATTTGTCAATATCCAAAATATAACTGTAACATATAAATAATGAAGTTTACAGTTATACTTTTAAAATTTTCGCAAAAATGTACATTTATGAAAAAATTTTATTTATCTAAAGAAAAATATAATAACAATAACAAAATAAATTAGTTAACTTTTAAATCGTGTTTCATAAAATAGAATACGAATGTCTCATTTGATAAGTCATTAAATATATGCTTCAACAAGAATTTTCGTGTCCTTTGCAATTCTCCAGTTTAGGAAGTATTCACATTTATCTAGCCACATTTCTTGAGGTAATGATGTGAAGACATATTTAAGAAAAGTTTCCCATGCTTTCTTTTTCACTAAGGTCAATTCAATAATCTGTAAAATAATTTGTATTCCTAAATTTACCAGTAAAGGCATTTACACGTAACAATCCACTTTCGAGGCATGGTTTTAGTACAATTGGTATTCAGTATGGATTTAATGTTGTTTTAACATAACTGTTAAACGTATTCAATAAGTAGCAATGCATTTAGAAAAACGTTGTAAAATCATACAGTCACGAAATGAAATAAACTATTTTGACTACTCGTACAAACGCAAGCTCTCATTAAAAAGGGTGTCAATTCGTATAAAATAAACCTTGTTTTAAATAAAGCAATAATATCCTTAGAGAAGTCAGTTTTAACAGTTCTCATCTTGATTGACGATGATAAAGTTGGGGTTACTTAGTAAACTTTGGTAATTAAGAGTTGCTTAGCTCATTTGAAATTATACAATATCGCTCACTAATATATGACAAAACTTAAAAAATAATAAGTAAATTCCTTCTTGAGATGCATAGCCGAAAACAAACACACGGACAACAGAGAAATATTTTTAAAACTTATCGTGGCAGAAAAATATATAAAGCTTTATACCTTACTTTATCTTGAGGTATCGCTTTAAGTAATTATTAGGTAAGTAATTAATAGGTTTTCTAGTGTTATAACATTTTTATTACTATGCGTCTTTAAAATACTTTAAATAAAAAAACATGAAAACTAAACAGGATAGAACAAATGATAATTAAGCAAAATGAACTAGGGTTTATAAAGTTAATAATTATATTACCGAAAATCAAAGGTATACATACTTTATCTCTTACAACCGGTTGATAAATAACTGATTACTGCAATTTTACTTTTCTCAAAAAACCAAGTGGTTATCTTTATTTCCTCAGAAATGATACCATAATTGTTGATATATGTTGTGACTAGGCCTAGGGTTGTCTGAGACGAATTAAACGCGGGGATTGAAGTAGTTGTTGGATACGCTCTGATGTAGTCCAGATGGCAGAGAATAAATATTTTTTATAAAGTAAGGAAACGTTAGGACAAATTTGAATTTGATCCAGGATTGATGCACGTTTTACTGTTTAAAACACACAAACAGATGGGGTAAGTGTAAGGACCACTAGAATCCAAGCAACCGATGCTATTTGGAGGCATTTATTTCTACGTATTAAATTGAACGCAGTGTGATACAACAATTCTTAAGAGGCATTATTAAAATCAATATATTTAAGTTTAACTATGAGATACAAATACATTATTTAGACTAATGTGCCAAGATTAGGTGAATAATGGTACTGTTTATAAACAGAGTGGCTCTGTTACCTGTCTCATGCAAGAGGCGTACTTTGTTTGACGTTGTCACATACAACATCTCTTTCTAAAACACCTGTCAGTGTTTGTGACACTTGGAAAATACAGTATATCATCCAACATTCATAATCAATTAAACGTCCGTAAAAAATCATATTATTCTACATATCGTAAAAATATTCATTACCTTAATGTTTTCAGTAAATAATGTAACAGCGATAGCTTAAGTGACAAAATTTATCAAAAAAGCTCAACACAATACGAAATGTCTTAAGTATTGTTGAGGAAAACTGATCGTAGTAATTACCAAAGTTTGGAGTCCAAGTGCTTGTTAAATAGCAACTTTACATAATGATGAAAACTTCGAAGATCTTTACAGACTATTACCTTTGTCTGAGGAAAACAAAGCAAACGTCTCCTCTCTTAGATAATTATTTTATGCTTTAGTTTTATTTATACTGGCTATCAATATTACTAACTCGTATATATATATTATAAATAAAGATAAACAGCTGTATGCATATAAACATTAAAAACTATTGTAATATATGTAATAATAAATATAATATATGTAATATAGGTAATATTACATTTATATGCCAAATAAATGTAATATTACCAGTTGTATTTACATTTTAAATTTAGTTCTTGTTATATATCCACACTAACAATTCTCTGTTTAAGTTATTTTTCGAAGATATTACTTGATAAACAATTATAATTATTTGAATGTAATCGAGTATCTAATCCGTTGTCAAATTCATGTTTTCCTTTTATCTAATATATATATATATATATATATATATATATTTAGTAATATCAAGTCAGGGTTATGACCATTCGTTTAGTATTAGTAGTCAAATAAAAAGATTTAGTGATACCACACATATAGTTCAAAGAATGTTCAAAGATAACAATAATATATATTTGAGTATTTATATGTATTTATTTATGAAACGTATTATCTATTGAAAATTATAATTCCCTTATGTCTTAAATAGTAAAAAGTGTCATTCAGAGAAAATAACCATGAAATTGAAAAGATTTAACATTTATGTAT
Source organism: Homalodisca vitripennis (assembly GCF_021130785.1). NCBI lineage: Eukaryota > Metazoa > Arthropoda > Insecta > Hemiptera > Cicadellidae > Homalodisca > Homalodisca vitripennis. Next base: position 105,354 of record NW_025777210.1, read on the forward strand.
TTGGACAATTTTGTAGGAATTACTCCAATATTGTGCATATTACGTTTCTACCTTATCCCTATAATTCTACGTCGAGTGATAAAAAAACGATTTTCAATTTGTATTTCTTATTCAAAGATATTTTAATGATCTAATAATTCAATAATGAAATATTGTAGTTAATTTTATCATTATTTTAGTGCTGTGCCGTACTAAGATCGAATTCCTTTTGGAAAATAATACTAAAAACACAATGCAATATCACATAAAAACTTATATTTTAATGATTTTAATAGATTAATCATAATCCCATAAAAATAATAATAAACACATTTCATGTTTTAGGAAATTTGTGTCCTCGAAAACAGAATACTTTTTCGTGGTAAAAATTTAAGAGATTTATAAAAAAACATAAGCGAAATGATTCATTTACAACTTCTGCTGCTTCAATTTATTCAAGAACTTCTTAAGACTGAATGTAAAAGCCACTTATTTCCTAGTCAACATCTACATATCGGAGAAAGGACCATATTATGGATGTAAGAGTACTAGTGAAGGTAGGTCAGCTCACAATGGAGTTACACTGCAATTTACAATTGAAGGCAATACATATATTGCCATCCTATAATAGTCATTGTATATTTTGTTATCATCATTACTAAACGTTATAGCTTGAGTGCCTAGAAAAACTTAAATTATGCCTGTATATCCGTATGGTAAGTAAGGACGAGCTAATTAAACTCATATAAGTCGTATAACATGTTAACATTCTAATAAATAAATATGGATTCTAACTACTCCAACATGTAAAACATCATCAATATTAGTACCCAAGTGTGTACGTAACTCTTTATATATATACAGAACTATGAAACAGAGATTTAAAATAAAGATGTGTATGTGTTATGTTGCGTGATTTCTCGGAGAATATTTCATCCATAGACTCTATTGTACATTGTATACTTCGAGCCCGCAAAGAAACATTTCATCATGTATCAAACAACAAGTGTGATATTTTTAAGTAAAATTCGCGTGATTCTCGACCTTTAAAAAGCGTATAATTTAAATATCTTCCCTAAAAATTTCAATATGCTATGTTGAAATATCAAACAACTGGCTGAATAAACACGCCATGCGTTACTCTAATAACCTCCAAAATTTTATTTTTTTAGACCACAACAAATAATATAACTAAAAAGCAATAATAACAAAATAAAATTATTACAAATTAACGAGTAATAATCTTAAAACGAGATAAAGGTATCACTTTAAATCTTTTAAAAATATGTATTGCTATTAAAAATATTGTTTTCGTTTTAGATGTTTATAATAATTACAACTTAGATTTAAAAATAGTGGTATAAGAAATAATTCTACTGTCATATTTTTACCTAACAAATAAAATGTTGAAGTTTGTCAGAGATATGTATAGACACCCTGCATATACGAAAGTATATGCAGTTACATATTCATTTATTACTTAATTATATATATATAATTTTTATTCTTCCTCACAATTATTAAAAAATTAATTTGCATAAAGTAAATTAAAAAAAATTATTTTATCTTACTCAATTTAGTAATGGAGTTTATATATAATAATTACACTAGCTGCTGATAATCTTAGCGATAAGTAAATTTAGTATTTTATACATCTATGTTGATTTATTAAATACTGGTATAATTTTAAAACGTAAACTATTTGTGTTAAAGCAATGTATAAGATATTTTATATTACAATTCTTTTATATTGAACCAAACTTACTTATTGTTTTAAAAGTTATAATTTAAGAACAGACTAAAATTTATAAACATAAATCAATTTGATTTTCTGTATGTTTAATAAATAGCTTCCAAATTAAAAATATATAATATTCAGATTGTACTGACACATATTAATAGTAAATTCTGTGAGAGTAAATATTTGATAATTTTCATAAAATTAGTATTTATTATGAGTAAAATTAGAATTACTCACTAGAAAATTTACTTTTGTTTGATCCTCTTGACGCAAAGTTGGCACACTGTAAAGATCCTGAAAGTTTGCTTAGTTACGTAAAGTTGCCATGTCACGAGTTCATGGACTCCCAACTTTGGTGACTAATCTTTGATCATTAATTTTCCTGAAACAATATTTAATAATGTATTAAGAGTCCTTCGTTTGGAACATATTTTTTAAGGAAGTTTAATAAGTTACAACATTCATGGAAATCTATTTGTAAGGATACAAAGTTAATAATGCATAGACAATGTATTAAACTGTTGCCTATTTCTTTTGAGAAAAAAGTGATTTTCGACGCGGAGCTTTTTACATTCCATCTGCCTAGTTATTTACTTATCATTTATATAACGGTTTAAAGAATAATTTAGGTCATACTAATTAAAAGGTAATTTTTAGGTGAGTCTTTAACAACGTATGTTTGGTTTACTTAAATTTTCGTTACATAGTCAAATATAAAAAATGTTTAGTTACAATTTCAAATTATAATATATTTTGTTATGGACTATTAGCTCAGGGAACTATTGTTAATCTCGGGGAAAAAATTCATTGGGATGTTTGGTGAGGTGCACCAGAACCTCAGTACTATGTTATATCAACTTTGCTAGGCAATAGACTGTACATAAAATAACATCGTCTTTAAATAAATAAATAAAATTCAAACCCATAAACGTTAGTTTAAAAACAATATACTTGGACAAAATATTCGCACAACAAAATAAAAAGTTAAATTCTTAAAACACATTCATAATATACAGATACGTTATTGGAGGTATATTTTCATTATATCGTTACTGGACATAGCAAAGCAAGATGTTTCACTTAAATCTGGACAACCTTAAAGATGTCCATTAGCAACACATAACTAACAGCACATTTCCAAACTTCTTGTCCTAAGAAAAAAGATCATGTCATGAAGACCTTATGATTAATCCATATCTCTCGTCCTTCATTTGATGTTCTGTTGTAAATAAATAAAAATTTGTTCAGTAATTAAGGTTATATAGGAATAAAATTATTAAAAAGTTGTGATTGTACCCTAGCCAAACTATATTTCTCAAATATGTCTAATTGCAGAGGTATTTTATATGTTGACTAGAAGTGGAAAGCTAACTATTGTCAGATATCTTGGACCGAACATTGATATTCGATAAATTTATTTTGCAATTTAATAATAACATTTTCATTATAAATTATGGCAAGAAATGAGGAAGTGTCCCACTGGCTGTTGGAACTATGGATTTTTACAGCATTGAGCAAAATTGCATTATAATAATTGCAAACTCGACAGAAAAAGTGTTTTTGAAATGGGTAGTAGATACAGAGTAGGATTGACGGTTGTTCAGAGTCTTGCGGTTTAATCTAATAGCCGTTGGTAAAAAAAATTGTCTTATCTGCTATATTTTGTGTAGGTGTTTATTTATTATTTTTACATAATTGATATCAATGGAGGTAAGCATTGTATTAATGTAACTTCACATTGTTAGAAAAGGAATATAATTTACTTCCCAAGGGGTTTGAGCCTGAGGAAGAAAACCAACACTTTATTAACTGTCTCACTCAACTCTGCCTTTTGTTTGCAACAATACCTTTCACTCAACGTAGTATCCATGGTAGGTAGTTACGCCTTCCTGATAAGTTTTACTAACAAACTAGTGGAGCGTTACAAAGTGGAATGACAAAACCTGAAAGCTCATAAAGAAGAACAGTAAATGGTATGTCTTTAAATTTATGAATTGTAAGCACCAGTATAATATACAGAAAGTTTATCCCTGTTGTAAAATAACGTAGTGAAAGACAATAATCGTATAAACCGAGACGGAGGAGTATTGAGGGTGCTGACTGAGAGTAACAAGAGATTGCACACAGACAACACACTGATGGACTTATATTTGACCTTTAGCCAAAAGAATTTATAGATTTCTTAATTGGAACATGAGGGATACAACGGCTCTAAGATATCGCGGTGGATAGAGAAACGGAGCGTCCTTTAATCTTTTACTCCAAAATAAATCGCTACTTCCCTCGGACCAAGAGGAATATATGTACTACTTTCAGGTGTCTCGGACATTTCTATCAAGAGTTATTGCACTGACAGATGGACGGAAGATCAGATGGTTGGGCAATGGACCAACTTAAGATAATCAAGATAGGGTATACAGTTCTTAGTAAAACTGTTACTGTAGTGTGTACTTGTATGTATTAAACCTTAGTGTTTATAAAAATAAATCTAATTTTCATAATATTATTATTCGGAACAATGAATTTAGAATATAGGTCGAGCACTATTTGTAATAATTATAATATCGCTTATTGTAAAAAAACAATTTAAACATTGTATCACAACCGTCGTTAATCTAACTTAACCATTCTCGCTGAAAATGACCTACTCAAACATACATGACCTCATTCAAACTTCTCTCTTAAAAGAGTAATATATATAAATATACAAATATAAATATACATTTAAATCCTCAGTTTCAACGAATAAAGGAATTTGTTAACATTTTTGCTTTCCCCTCAGTAGTGCATCAAGTTTTACTGACGAAATAAGGTGTTCTTCAGGAACATCCTAGGTTAATCCTCTGAGAGGTGGAATTTAAATGCATTTTTATAATTATTGTAAGACATACGTAATCATTAGTATAACAAAATTCATAGAAGCAGTGTAGAGATAGTTGCTGAAAGGAAGTCTTTTATTGCAATTTGAAACGAACATCCTCCGGGTGTAAGTGAATACGCACATCCGCCCAGACACCGATGATGAACAAACAGGAAATGCTTGTTTAAGCAGCGGAAATACTTATTTCTAAAAATCATGTGACGATGTAAGGGACAGCCATGCTGATATGAAAAATTGGTACTCACCAATTATGATGAAGATATTTGGCAGAGGCGTGGCCAGCGGAGCTGGCGGGAGCAACATCAGAAACATCGAGGGAGAGGCAGGAAGTCGAGGTGTTGATTCGTGCGGGGAAAAATATTTTAGGCGTAATAGTGTCAAGTGCAAACAAAATGTAAGTTAGGAAAATCTTGTATTTAATTTTAGGAACGTAGTATTATATATCAGGGTTCATTAATCATTTTAATATGTCTCATTTACAATGCCAAGGTACCTGTACGTAAAGTAATGAAAAGGAAAGATTATAATGTGTAGAAATCAAACGAATAGTTTAATATTGATATTCATATTTTCCTATTCCATATATATTATTTAAATTTCCTCAATTTGGAAAAGTCAGTCATTTGTTTTAATCATGTAAATTTTTAGATATTTTAAAAGAAAGTTTTCTCACGTTAGTTCATGAACACATATTTAGTGCAACACTAAAAAAATTTCTAATAAATGTTATAGTTAAATAAATTAAACATAAATTGTAATGGATAATTTAATATTAAACATAATTAATTGGTATTAAGGTTTGTGTTCAATATATCGGTTGATGTTATCCATTGTAATTTAAAATTTTAATCAATACAATGAGATGCTATTACAAATAAAATATGTGGTGGTTCATTTGAGCGTGTTGTATTGCTTATCGAACCTATTATTTAAATCCTCTCAGAACAGCCCTTGCTCATAATACATTATAATATTTCACAACCTTAATCTAAACAAATAAACCTTACATTATTAATAATCAATTTGTATTTTCAAAATAAATCCAACAGGTTAGTAATCTGGTAGGCATGGAAAATAACTTTACAAACAAGTTTCCTGCAATTTATCTTAATTTCACTTTTACTATATTCCTCCTAAAAACTGATAAATTCTTACTGTAGGATCACAATAACACAATTTAAATTCATAAACTATGTATGTTAGTATTCCAAATTAGATTTATTACAAAAAACTTAGTTTATACAGTGATTTTAACAGTGAAAGGTAACATATACTCGAAATTTTTTAATTATGGTATCTAAGTAATCCAAGGAAGTGCTCAAAACCCTTATTTTGTTAGACAGTCCAGAAATCGAAGAAATGAAAATGAAAATAATAGTTTATTCTATTTCAAACAATATTAATTAGCTCACATAACCATATAGCTGGTAGTAAACATAATCGAAACCAAAACATTAACTTTTGTACGTAATGTTCTTTAAAATTAATAGCAGTAAAAACAAAAGTTGGAAATCCTGGTTCTGGTTAAATATAAATTTAAGTACTGAAATGAACATTTAAGATCGCGTGGACTGCCGACTTGGGTTTAAGACAAAGCAAATATCTCATTTCTGGTGGATTCATTTAGTTCTATCGATAATAAAAAGTACTTTCAAGGAAGGTTATATTTTTTCAGTCTAAACAGGCTTACATTATATACTTCAAAATATAGTGGTTAAAATAGCGTAATAATGATTGAAAGTATAATCAGAATATGGAATGCTCTTACAACACTTATACCCAAATAATATCTTTGAGATTCTTTGAAGTTTCCTAATACGTAATTTTAAAAATGATGAGTAATTCAGGGTAAAAAGGAATTACTGGAACATTACAGTAAACTTTTTGTAGTGTTTATAATTTTTTTCAATGTTCAAATTTTAAATTAAAATAATCGGTTATAATTACGTTTAAGAGTTACAGAACACACAAACTTTTACCATTTTAAAATGGATGAACTAAATCTGTATAGTGACAATGTTGACATACATTTCTATGACATATTAATCACGTCTACACGTGTCAGTTCTCTAACTACATAAATAACTCACATGACGGAACTTGCCAACGCGATTTACCACGTGATATAAACCCCAACCGTTACAATTATAAAATCGAATGTATTGTACTATACACTTGATAGGCAACAGCTCGTATGCTTAGTCGAACTTTACTTAACCACTGTAAGTCTTTTTAGCAAGTTTTTTTAACGTAGAATTTTTTTTATTGGGCACAGATTATTGTCCATGTATTATTGCACTCAGAAATACATGATGCGTATTCAGATATAAGATACTTGTGGTTTAAATATACTAACTTTATATTAAATTTTCAACTTTAGTACAAACAAAAAAAAACCATTTTTTCCGGCAGCAACAATGCCGAACTGTTTATATAGTCTGCTATTTTCTAACTTCATTAGTGCAGTTTCTAATTTATCTAAAATTTGATTTTGGTTCCATTCTGTTCTCAATCTCATCAGCTACAATATTGTTATCTGTTTTTTTACTTCAAATTTGTCATTTAATCAAAGGATTCTATGGTACGGCATAGCTTATCGTAGCGTACGAGTCTACGTTATTCATGAGATACTAAGTATTCTGCGTCTGCCGCACGATTGCATCTCGCCTTTTTTGAAAGATAGAGAGCAGTGCGTGCGGATTGCGAATGCCTTGTCAGGCAAAGTCAAAATGCCCTACAGTGTCCCACAGGGATCAATATTAGGGCCAGTTCTTTTTTATAGTTTACGTTAACAGATTGACCTTATCAATCTAAAATGGGAAGAATATTTAATATGCTGACGATACGACTCTCTGTATCAGATCAAAATCAAAAAGTAAACTTGAAGTGTAGTCATACACGGAATTGAATTCATACATCGAACATTTCTTCAGACTCAACTTGAAAACAAACAGTTAAAAATCAAACGTCATGAACTTTTGCTTTCGGCAACAACAAGAGCAAGAAATTGACCCAAGGTGATCGTGAATGACGTCCTTATAAAGCAGCAGAATCCATTAAGTTCCTTGGAATTTACCTTGATCAGTGGCTGACATAGGACGATTACATTGAGTACGGTTGCTCTAAAGTCGCCTCGGGAATTTATATTCTGCGCAATCTTACAAAGTTTTGTTCGGTGCATGTATTAAAAATGGCCTACTCTGGTCTGACACAATCACATTTCACACACGTCTTTAGATTATGGAGAAGCTGTTCCAAATACAGATTTAAACAAGTTTTCAGATCTCAATAGAAACTCGTCAGAATTATTTCAAATTTAACCCAATAGAGATCATGCTGTTTAAGGAAGCTTGGAGTTCTTACTTTGCCCTGTCTCTCTTTATCCCTTTTCTTTCAGTAAATCTGTTTATGCTTTCCATACGCCGTTTAAAGTTATCTTTAATTTTTGCCTAGTATGCAACCTGATACGGTATTTATTCTTAGTAATTGTCTAGGTTATTACACCTTTCACAGCACATTGTAAATTTTAATTGAGTAAACACAAGTCTAAGTGTGAATATTATGAAAATTTTTACCTTATAATGTTAACTACAGCAATGTGTAAACTTTGTTCCCGTCAGTGCATTAAACCCAACCTTGTTGGGTTAAATTATTAACCGTAATTAACCGCCTCGAAATTCTTTATCTGTTACTCACAGCTGGGCCATTAATTCTAATTAATAACTGGAGTCTTAATTCTTAGTTAAACATCAAAATTATGAGTAACATGTTGGTTACAATAAACAGTATAGTGAGTGATACAGCCCAGGTTGACGGGAAAGATTGGACTGTACGAAATATTGAGTACGAAAAATACTGTAGTCAATTTTTTACTCTAGTAATAGTAAAGTATTAAAACAACAAGTTGAAATGAAAAACTTGATAAAATGATAATTCATCTTGTTATAACTATTAATGAAAATGTTTTATGATTTTCAATACTGTTACTAGTTTGTTTTAATTATACAGTTATTCCGTATTCGAAGTTAATTTTTGACTAAAGAAAAAATATGTTTGTAAGAGAAACATGTTTTTCTAACATTAGGTCTCGTTTAGTTATACAAAAAAATCATTAACACCAATTTGCATTTCTTAAGTTAAATTTTAATAATATTAGTATTCTGGTTGCTTTTATTGAGTATATGTTTCAAGGTTAGTATGCATGAATTTGACACACAACATGGTTGTGATACCAGATTTGTGCGTGTCACAACGCTCTAATGTTATTAGTTTATTTGAAACTAAAGTTTAGTTATTGGTTAGGTTAATTATTCCCCTAAATATTTATTAGATAGGAGATTTCTAAACTCAGTGCTACTGAACGTGTTTCCTTTAAATTATGTATTTTAATATTTTAATCAGGCTATAACATAGCTTTAACTAATTATTAGATATCTGATTAAGTTGATATTAGAATGGTTCTTGAGTCCTAAAATCTGATTTATATTTGTACGTAAAGTATCGTAAAATCAATGATATAGGCAGTTGTATCTTTTTCTCTCTGATTCAGGGTAGCACCCCAATAGAGTTGGTGGATATAATAAAGATTATGGATGAAGAAGTGCTAGAAAACAGGATAATAACATCTCAAATGTAAATGTAGTTTTTGCAATTACTTTATAAAAACCTTAACTACCAGCTATTAAAACTTAGTATTGTTAAAATATAAGATAAAGAGGATAGAGTGTGATCAGAAAGGCAGTGTTGATGAGGCCATAATATCAATAGATTATCAAATAGATATGCCACCTTAATTCAAACAAAAAAATACTTTCTTCATTAATGAAAGGGGTTTCTTATATTTTCATTGTGCTCTTCAAATACTTCACAGTTTTTTTATTAAGATATCATTATTTTTTATTTTATTGCATTAATAAAATAATATTCGGAGAAATGTCTTAGTCTGGAAAGATACGAGTACTTACATATTAAAACTTAATTCCATTGAAAAAAAAAACAAGACAGGCATGAAGTAACATTCACAGAACAGTGAGTCGTACTAAAAATAAATGCTGTACTCTCGTATTACATTGTACAACAACTGAGGCGAAGATTTAGTGTCCCAGACATCACCCAGCGTCCTTCTTCAAATAGTAGACTTTTATATTATAAAATGATAAATCGGAAAATATGATCGCTTTTTACTGGAATTGGAATCAATTTTAAAATTGCAATGCATAGTGTAATAATTAGATAATTTTTATAACTAAACGGTAAATAATATATGAGCAATTAAGAGAATACTTAACTCATGTCAAATTTCCTTTAATCATTTAAGTATATATATATTCTCAGAGTAGCTTAAGTAGGGGTGGTCAATCACTATAAGTGAAATTATTATACATTTATGTAAATACAATGGACGTAAATACAAAGGCACAACAATTTTTCGTCATTAATTAGTAGGAGGAAATACGCTAATTGCTCGGCTAATTTACATTGCAATCGTAAGCTTAATTTAAATTACATTATGATTACGTTTTAAAGGAACAAACCTTCATTCTATATATAGCAAATATATTTCCTTGTCCTTTTATTTCTATATAGAAGCTACATAACCGAGTTCACTTGTCCCTACAAAGCCATGCTAATCAGTAAAACTGAAATGTTCTATCTGAAATATTTATTTATGAATACATTTTCTCTTTTGTAGACAATAATCTAAGAATAACCGAACACTCTTATAAGTGTGTGTTATATAAATAAGTACTTTTGATTTTTATTTTCGAGTTACAAACTATAGATTTTTAGGATGTTTGTTTAAACTGATAGAATATTATTGTAGTAAAATAGAGAGAAAAAAGTGAGCAATAAAACTTATCAAAAACCATGCATAAGATCAAAGCTTTATTCCATTTAAAATCAATAAGTCTGCTCAAAAATCACAAAAAATAACCCTTTATTGTTAAGTGAAACTGGAGGTTAAGATAAAACGTCCTGTACGAAACCAAACAATCAAACAAAATAAAAGCATCTTAACAATATACTTTGTTTACTAATTTGTTTATTCTTTTATTTATTGATTCCAAATAATTACCCTTAATACCAATGTAATAAAAGCCACCTCCTCACTAACATTAATCAAAACTTCCAATAGAACGTTGTTGGTTATTTTTAATAAAAATGAGGTAATATTAGAAATAGAGTTTCACAACGAACTGAAATTCTTTAGGTCAACTCGTGAATTTTTTTTCTTTCATGTGGAGGGTTAAAGAGAATTTTATTCATCAGAAACTGGTGGGACAGCCCTCGATAAGCAAATAATATTATAAACAAGTATATTATATTAGTTGAAAATGTACAGGCCAAACGTCCTTCAACTTATTACTTGATCTTCACAAAATCATAAGTTAACATTTTTGTTTGATATTAAAATTGAGTAGTCAGGTTTTAAGAACCGTAAACTAGAGACTGCAGCAGATGGTTTCACTGTATCCAATGCATTTGTCAGTTTGTTACTGAAACCTCCTCTTTACCTCTTACACAATAAACATAAAGTTTTACATAAAAACCTTTAAACGTTCTAAGCAATGAATTTACGTAGGTCCATTACTCGAACATAGTATTTATTATTCAGTGTATATTTAAATATCCAGATAAGGAATCATACATTGTATTATATCTCGAAAGTTAAAAACTTTAATAAAGAAATGGAATCAATATTTTAATACCTAAATAAAATGAAAAACACTAATAAATATGGAAAAGCTAAGAAAACCATTGCTTTAACCATAATAAGATTAGGTGTGAACTAATATAACCAATAAAAGTTCGTTTGCATTTTAAAATTTAAATAAAATATCGTGATTGGATAAATACAAGATTTGAGCACAATTATTGCTTTAAAAATTATTTATATTGAAAATATAAGCTGAATTACTGGGTCAATTGTTGGTTTAACAGAGTTGGCAACAGTCACTGTTTAATTCAGAACTCTAGCGTTACTTCCATTTTAAAGTTCAAAAGCTATCAGCTATCTGCTTAGTGGTAACGTATTGTGTTGTTTTATGTATTTATATCTCGCCTTTTACTTTCGTCACTAATTCTAAAAAAAGTAAAAATATTTTATTTATTGAAATGATTATAATCATTTGATTATTCCAAATATTTAGTGTTGCATATAAACTACAATTATACTAAAATGTTTTTATGCATCTGCAGAGGAACGTATGTTTTAGTTATATTTTTTTTCGATTTGATTTAATATAAAGTCTTACACATTGTAATCATTATAAATAATATGCATTTTCATTAATAATTTCACGTACCTAAAATTTACAGTAGAATGTATTCTATGTTGACAGGTAAGCTTGGATTTCTTTTTAGAATTTTTCACAATTTCTATTATAGCTATATCATACTTAGGAATTTATAATTGCTCGATCATCATGCTATTTTTGTGTATTTAAAAATTGCCTTTTAATGCCTTTTTATGTATTGTAGCTCTATGACATATAAACATTTATAACAAATATTAATAATCATTACCGGTAATATTTTAAAAGCACATACATTACTACTATTTATTAAAAATTTAACAAAATCTAATTTTAAATATGCCACTAAAATTTTAAATTTTATGCCGAAGTATAGGGCAAATCTTTCCAACAGGAGTGCCAGACAACAAGAACCATATGTTATCTTATTTGGTATTTGCATATCATATGAGGACCCCTCACAGAGGGCAGGTGCTGTATGAAGATATCAGGCTATTACTCGTCCGTCGGTCGGTAAAGTCGGTTATATTTACATTAAGCTTCCCTTCCTCATATACGCCGTTTACATTTTATAACATCGTACCCCTAGTGAGCTGTATTATGCTGTAATGTAATGGTATTTTTTTATGTGCAATTTTCAACCTCCAAGACGAGTAATTGTTAAAGTCATTTGGAATGGGATATTTTGCTAATAGTTCTATAACTTATATAACTTTGCTGATGATAAAAAAGAATACGTCATCTTTAGTTATATAATTAAATTGTTATTTGTGTTTTCTAACACTATCATAAACAAATAAGTATGATTCTTAACACCATATTTTTCTAACAATATAGTTATCTGTCAACAATATTACAAACCTTAAACGGCAAACGTAAATATGTGGAAAATGTGAACACTTTAGAGAAATATTCAAAATAGAGTAAATTCACATTACAGACATATTACAATTATTAAATGCACAAGACCAGCGATTGGGTAGGACATAATATTATTTTGTTTATGTAAGTTCATGGAATGTATTGTATATTTTTAATACACAACTGATTTATAAGAATAAATGTATTGCCACCTCTCATGTATAAACGTAAAACTTAGATTGTTCGCATGCAGTTTCGTATTGAAAACCAGAGATATAATGATGATACATTTTTCTAAAGACATTAGAAACATACATGAAAGAAGTCACTGAAAGATACTTTAATTTCTTGATTAATTTTATATTTACATTAAAGAGCAGTTCGTTGGGACTATGAAGATAGAAGTTTAAAAATGTATTTATAAATACCTGTAAAATAGCTCGTATTTCTCTTCAATGTTCTATGAATTTTTATTGAATTCATACATTCAAAGTCCTTAGCTTTTAATTTATTGTACTTATGACGTAATAAATGATGAGTTTCTTTGTAATTTTGAAATCAAATTAAGGATATTTTGGATACATATTTCAATATTCAGTATTATTAATTTTTAGGTTATGCGCTTGTTTGAGCACTTCTGTTTTAAATGAAGTATACTTCCGACGTAATGGTTGAGTTTTGCTTATTCCCCTGATAAAAAGACTCAAATATTGACAGGTATGAAAAGGCTATTTTGGTTATTGTATATTTTTCTTATATAAGGTATAACTGGTACAGTATTTTAGTTTGCATTGTTATTCCGACCATGAAAGCATATACGTATCCAATTCTAAAAATCCTATTTGAATTAAAAAAAGTTCTATAACGGTCTTAAAATTGTAGGTAAGATAGTAATTTAGTTTTTGCTGTCTGCAAAACACTAATGACCAAACAGTGCATAGTTAATATTTGTGACAAATTAAAAGAAAAATAATGTAGTTTTTCTACACTTCTATTACCTGGATAACATTTTTGCAAGCAGTGACTGCAGAAGAGATTAAATTAAGAAGTGTTTTTTTTGTCTTTCAGCTTACTCTGTTATTTCGAGCTTTAAAGGTTTAGAAATGAAAAATTTAATTTTAGTTATATTATTTAAACATACAATTTAGTTTTAACGTTGTAAGATTAAAAGCACCGTTGGTTATAAAAACACATATATAATGTGTTATTTAAGAAAAAATCTAGTTTCCAAACCAGTGGGTGGTATCTCAGAGGAATGTTTAAGGTATTAATTGGCCTGTATGTAGTATTTTACGTGATTAAGTAGTACTTACACAATCACAATAACATATATAGAACTTTATATATTAGTATAAATTTATATTATAGAAACTTTATAAGATTCTTCTTTTATCAATTCTAAATAAAATAAATATTGTAAACTACTATCATGCAACAATTTTATATAATCGGGAGAACAACCCTGTGGAACTGTACCTTTGATCATCTGCAACTCTCCAGGAGAGTCGTCTGACGATGATAGCTTTGCCTTAGATCATCAATGACAGGCTGAGCATTGCGACTGACGTCTTTGATCATCTACTCGTATTCTTCAGTGCATATCCTGACAATGGCAAATTTGTGGGTCATTTAGATTTGACGTTATCATTTCCTTCTGTACCAGCCGTCTACAGTACTCTTAGATGCATTAACTCCAAATGGTAATTGATACAATAATTTGTAAAAGGAATATGTATGGTCTTCCGGATGCTTACAGTTAGTTGATGGAGGTTATTGTGTCTGTCGGATTTTCCAATTCAAGTAAGAAAAGTAATAACAGCTGCAGTAACTATGAATACTGTAATGTTATATTAAGCATATATGCGCGCGCGCGCGCGCGCGTTTGTGTGTGTGTGTGTGTGTGTGTGTGTGTGTGTGTGTGTGTGTGTGTGTGTGTGTGTGTGTTACAGGGTTTAGTAGTGATTTCTTAGTGTGGATTGTAATTTCAAACGTTATTATTATGATCAATTCAGAAAACTATAATTCAGAAACAAAAATTCTTTAACATATAGTTCACGTCATTTACTCTGTACAGGTCATAATTTAAATAATTCAACATTAGCCAATTAAGCTAGTGAAAGTTATTTTGTCCAATTTTTTGTTTTACAAAATACATAATCTTAATTGATGTGTCGAACTTAGCTAAATTATAATCAGGTAAATAAATTTTCCTCGGGGTTGCTGTATTTTTTTTTGTATGAATATTTGACTGTAAAAAAAACCAAATACCAAACCAATCGAAATCGTTGAGTCGTTTTGTTATAGTTTTTTTTAATATTGGATTGGTAGTGAAGCTGATGGAATAATAAATATTCAGTATGCATTTTATTATTTCTTTAATTTTATCAAAAAATATTAATTGTAACGCATAATACATTTAAAATTAGGTGGTGATCTAAGAATGGTATGTAAAGGAAACAGCTGAATTACGAAATGACATGTTTTAGTCTGTAAAATAACAAACCAGGTTTTCAGTAAGAGTTCAGCTATTCAGAATAGATATTTATATCCAGAAAGATCCCGCTTATAGATATAAGAGGTTTTATATTTCTGTGGAAACTTTTATGGCAATTGGTTAATATTTACCTATTTGCCCATAAATTCTTTGGGTAAGCCTTTATGTGTGAAGTTAATTTATAACTGTATGGAATGATTCAAAATTTCACTATTCAGAGTCAAAAATGTATTTATCTGCACCAATTTCACATTTGTTATTGCTATTTCATTCGTTATACTTGAGACTGCATATTTTAGCTAAAAATATCACATTGCTTCCATATATTCCATTACAATAAAATCCAAGATATTATTTGCTATAAAATTACGAAAAATATGTCGGACCAACTCATTGCTTGAATATAAATAAATATATTCTCAAATATTCGGGTAGTGAATACACTATCGTAGTTTTGTTATTTTATTTAAATCGCACAAGAATATGGAAGAAATATACATAGAAGAAGGAAAATACTAAGCCCCAAGCCACTAAGAAAAGATTCTCTGAATTGTTGAATTGGAAACATGAGGATTCAAATACGTCCTCCAGGGTGATTTTATAACAATACTTGGATATCGTTCAAGGTTTTTACTCAGTTTTATCTTGAAAATTTAAAAGGAATATCTGTTTGGGTTTATAGAAGAATAAAAAACAATAAACAACACGTTTTTATCATCTATATAAAAATATAAATATAAAATTACGGAAGTACATAATTCTATAACGCATATCCTTTTGGAAAATTAAACTAACTCATCAACAGCATTATTTAATATATCAATCACCATACAAGCTGTGACAGTGAAGACGTAAATCTTTGGTTGGTCATATCAATATGTTGTTGGTCAAGCTTCAGTGTTACTTTAAAGCTCCAACCCTTAATCAAATATCTTTATTAATGAATTTTATGAAGCATAACCTACTCATTCATTGGAATTCCTCTCTAAAATATCAAATACAATATCACACCTTAGTGATACTTTACACAACCATACATCTCTTTACACGTCTTCACCTTACGGATAGGAACACTGGACTGGAAATATATCGTTAATATTAAAAACGAGTTGTGTTTACGTAAAATAAATCGCTCCGAGTAAATTCTACCCTTCGATGTGAGCTATACCCAGAAGATAATACATGCTGGGAAGCTTAATTCCGTCAGGAGGCAGTAAGTTAAAATTGTGTAGAAAACAGATATTTTTTTTTAAATTTCCTTCTGAAATTTGACGCATCCAGGTTGTGTGAATAAGTTACTTTATCAATCATAACGTTAGATATCTACGTTGTAGTAAATTGAGATTGCAGTTTCACCTGTCTCACGCAAGTGACATGTGAAATTTAACTTTCCACGTGTAAAATTATTTCCTGAAGTTTTTTAGGTGTTTCCGACATCATCAATACGTATTTTTATTTAATGATTAATTTAACTAAACATTTATAAATACTGCTAAGCAGAAAATGTTCTAGTTGCTCCCATTGTGCTTTGTGTAGTAGTAGTATATATTTCAATCAATTTGAGTATTACTATTTAAGTAACGTAAATATTATTAAGTAATAAAGGACGTAAAATAAGATAATAGCCTGTCAATGATGTACGTAAGAGTAAGTTGAAATATTTTTTTTAGTTAGGAAAATAATAGAATAGACAGTTTGATATTTATGATGAGCTACTTTCCATACGCGTATAAGAATTAATCCTAGCACTTAATATAACAGTATTTATTAATAATCGGTTTTACATATTATTATATAGTTAATAATTTTATGTTTTCTTACATTTGAATGATGATAATAATATAGGTTTCATATGTTTTACAATTCATTAACTTACTTAGTGATCTATTTATCTCAGATCTAATAATGCCTTTAAAGATCTTTAGCGTAAATATTATGTGAAAACATAATAATGTTATGCTTTACCCGAGGACAAATGAAAAGAAGAAGTAGGTTTATAACTTCATCAATGAATTCCGTTTAAAAAATTTATCTTTACTTTCCATATTATTGATAAGGTGCTCTTCTGATTGCAGCGTACCAAGCAAAAAAATCCAATATCCACGTACACAGTTAATGTTATAACACACTCGCACCCTGCATTCCTGTTCTAATACGTTTCTTCCGTGTTCTTTTTACCGCCTCAGCGTATTTTTTATTTTGGTCCCTCTGTTTATCTCCAATAACGGGAGTATAATACACAGTAGTACATGAAAAGAATTTGGCTTTGAAAATATGGTTGGGTTTGTTGTAATCGACATTGATGATTGCTTTACCTAGTTGCATCCATTAAAGCATTTATATTTTTATGTACAACAGACAACTAAGGGATTACACTAATTTCATATATGGATTTATTGCTTACATTCAATCCGTATTTTCTAATTTTATTCGCTGTTCACAAATTTCTAGTTTTTTCAGTTTATTATTTTTATTTTAACCAATCAGTTTAAAGTTTCGGTCTGATGAATTCGTTCTTCCAACAATAATGTAGTTTATATTACGTTACTTACTCTCTTCCATAAACAAGTAATATACGCAGTAAAAAGCAAAGCTGGTTCCTTGTGTTTATTTTAATCCAATTTTTATCCCAGATCATGAGCATAAGTAACGCATAAACACAAAATGTTAGTATCTGGAACCCCATACATTATTATACATACATTATTGTATTGGTTCACACATATCTGTAAATTACGCAACTGGTTTTAAATATAACGTATTGCAGTACACATATAAATATATTACTCCTTAATTATATTAGGTTTTTACTTAAGAAACGTTTAATATGAATTCTATAAAAAAACCATATGTGGTTTATTTAAAACTCCGTCTTGTTACAATAATATTTTTTAGAACTACCTAATTTTAAATTGTTTAAGTACATAACAACCAGTTCTAAAATTATAGATTTTTCCTTCAAATAATAGGAAACCTTTAGTATTTAACACGATATCAATCAGACAAAGCTCTGTTACAAATAAGGGGCATGTTGCCCCAATCAACATTAAATTAACTTATCTTTGTGTTCTTGGATATACTCACGTATGCAATGAATTGTGAGATATTAAAATTAGACATAGTATGTTTGGGTATTTGCTATGACGATAAAAATCATACCTCAGTTTATATGACAATGAAGCTAATAAAAAATAAAGTAGGAAACAGCTGTATCATTGAGACACTTCATTAATGAAGTATTGTTGAAAATATTATATATTCATTACGATGTGATATGTTTACAAGAGATAACCAAATATTATGGTACCGTATAATTGAGAACCGGAAATAATTGCACGTGAACCAGGATAAGACACAAGATTTATGTCAATAGCATTTGTCGATGAATTCATTAAAACCTAAAATTCAAGTAATTACAAACCTGATTGCTAGGAAAGGAAATATGTATCATTATGAGCAACCTATATCAATACTGTGACTTATTACATGACGAGGGAAATATTTGATTTCGTTACTAATTTCAGTTGATTTAGTATGATTTATTGCACATAGCTGAGTGACATTCCGTACCATAAACCCGGTGAATAAAAATGTAATCTATACGGAAACAACATTGAAATAAAAAGAAACTATGGAATGCAATAGATCATGCGATATAAAAAACGACTGTTGAAATATACGAACTCGAAAGGTCTGTGATGCAATGATACAGTTTAATTGATACCGCTGAGCAGTGTGCAGAGCAATAAAATCTCAAAAACAAGGTTCATTTATCTGAAGCTGAGCTGTAGTGCAAGGGGAGAGTCATGTCGCGACTATGGAGAGACTACCAGGGAATACGAGTACACGTATCAGCGTAGTAAATAAAGACTAAAAATCTAAACAAAATCAACTCAATATACTAAGATATATCAAAACTAAAAATGATTGAAATTCCAGCAGTGAAATAAACACTGTCAAAATTATTTCTGTAAAACCGACTACTAGAAAGCAAGTTCCACATCCCTCTAAACCCAGAGTATCACGGCCTTTGTCTTCGGCCGTGGTCAACCGGCTAGCTAGCTACAATACTACCGACATGGTTAGCAAAGACATGCCTTTGGAGGGTGGAGGGCGTCTGCGGACCTGTGGCAAATTTTTTGGTGATAGTTAATTATGAAGCTACATGTCCATCAAGCAGTTTTTATGTTTTCTCTGCGGGAACCAATGATCTCTCAGCCGAGCAGCATAACAAATCTACCAACGTGAATCTGTGCACCGATGCTAAGCTAAATGTTACTGAACAATAATCTAAAAGTAAAATTACGTGGCCCTTGGGTAAGCTGCAAATAGATTGCATATGGAGGCTGAACCACATTGTTTCTGAACCGCAGTCCTCGTTTTTTACACATAACTGTATATTCCCCTCTGTTAATCGATATCTTCGTTGATCACACTATTAGCCTTCTGCAACTGAGTCTCGAACGGTGGTATACGGGAAGTTTGCAATCGATGTCATATGAGCGATCGTAGAAAATGTTCAATCCCTTGACCTGTAGAACAAAAAAAAAAACCTAGGAATCACTGAAAACGTAACTTGAAGAGAATAACACCATTAAATTCTATGAAGCGTAGAATACATTTAATAACAAAATCAAAATTAAATAATGACACCTCCGTATATAATAAAAACGATACCGTTCATTCCTAAAGCTTCTTTGGATAATTTTATTGTAAGTTAAACAGATATGATGTTACTGTGAAACATCCCTCTAAAAATTTTAACTTCTGTTATATCAATATGTAAGTCTTATAGTTAGGTTAGTAAGTAGAAATTATCTAAAGATAAATAATTCATTGATTATCATTTATTACTTTCTCAGTAACTGCTAGTTTGTTCCAGCATCATTAAATGTCTGTATCACATTTAATAAAATATTACTTAAACTGTTTTTTTCTTCTTCTTAACTGTTGATGTTATAATTACTGTTTATTTATTTTGTTATTGCATTTCAAGATATATTATAACTGCAAAATTTTATTAAATTTTTAATTATTATTATTGTTACAGATATATTTATTTGTAGTTATGCTGTCTACTGTTGCTATGCAATCTAATTTTAGAATAATATTTAGTATAGATATACTATATATTGTTATTTATCCACCGTTTATTAATAATTTTAGTTTTTATTTTTAATACTCTTTATGCATTAACTAGTATTTTATTTTAGATGATTATTGTTTCTCTGTATGTAGATGTATTATTTAAAAAGGAATTGCCATTGATTAAATAAATATATTTTTAGTTTGTTCGAGGATTATTATATATTAGTATTCAATTAAATCTAGCATTACTTTATATTTTCATGTTTTCTCTTTAGTTGCTATGTTCTTAGAACTTTCAATTACTCTGTTGCAACAAAGAGTTACCAAACACTAGTAATTGGAAAATTGTCCAGAATCTATATTTATTTAAACGGTACATAATACAAAATGTAACAGCAAAATAGCTTTCAAACTTATTAAATCTCTTTGTAAATAATGATACATTGTTGATAGATAAAAAATCAAATGTTACCAGAAATAAACTCTGCTCTTAAAAGTAATTGAGGCTCATAACGAGCTGGCCCTTGTTGTTTCTCTTGAAACGCAATTACATCATCTTTGGTATTTTCAAATTAAACCATTTTTATTGAAAATGGCTCTTCAACTTAAGGCCGAACATGTTATGACGCAATGTTACAAAATAAAGAAAACCTTTATAATATCAACACTGTAATAACGTGTAACAATATAAAACACAAAAACGTATATCATCATTATTAGAACCTAATAAATTAGTTCAAATTACTTTAATCGTATTATTCTCAATATTTAAAAGTATGTTTCCAAATAATATCAAGTAAGTTATTTTAATATAATGTTGTGGCTTAAACCAGCACAATACCTATAGATAAAGAAATTTGAAGATAATGAAAATGTATGATTTTATCAAACTATATACTATTCACTTTTAGGTCAAATTAGCACTTTATATTTTGGTGTACATAAGAGTTTGGAGGGTAGATATCCAATATTTTAAGTACACAAATTAACAAGGAGAAGGCGCGTCTCTGTATCTTCATATTAGACAATAAAAATGGTTTGCAGGTTAAAATATGAATTTACTTCAAATAATATATTAAAAGTAGTTATGCAATTTGGCAAACAAGTAAATATTTTAAGTTTTTCATATATACATACAGAATATATATTAAATTTATGAAGGAATTATTCACTCTTTACTGAAGTTAAGAGGTTAAAAGGAACTATTAAAACTACATATTTTAACGGGAAAAGTAATGGAACAAATATCGTGAATTTAGAGCACATATTCGAAGATAGAGCGTTGAATTGGGCTGCCGCACGGGCCCAACGAAGATTAACGATAGAATAGCTGATTCGGTTGTTTCCACAATGTTAAAACACTATTTGTCACGTGCACCTCTTTTCTGTCTCTCAATTGTGCCACTACCCACCTCTCGTTTTTTTTCCGCCCACACCCCCCTTAGTCATTTCATGACGAAATGAAATCAGTAGATAAAGATATGATACAGTAAATAGGTCTTGTCTCTACAAACCATTGTTTGCCTTCATTGAAAGGAAAGAACATTTGAAGGGATTAAATGAGAGAACAAGAGTTATATGGAGCCTACTCTAAGAAGTTGAATGCTTATGATCTAATAACTGGTGTAAATATTAAAACTTCCAAATTACATAATAATGATATATTATGGGGATATTCTATTTTGAAATCTTTAAATTTTGGTGCCGTAATGGAGATAGTTCAAGGAAGTGATTTTAATAGTATTTATTTCAAAATTATAAATATAGTATAAGAACACGTAAGAACAAACGATATGTAATATTACTATGACTTTAAATAATGAATAAGAATTTTAAAGGAATTATTTCAAGAATATATCCGCACTCAACTTCAATATTTTTTTTATTCAGTGGATCATAAAATGTTTAGTTCTTACTAAAAAATTTATATTTTTATATTTACTTTAAATTAACTTAATTTTTTATAGAACTAGATAATACATATTTAGTTTATGAAATGACCGATTTTTTATACCATAGAGAGGTTTCTAAATATATGTATATATTATATAAGTGGATAAGGAGACATTACAATGACTTGCGGTATAAGTAAGAATAAGAGACAAATTCTAAAAGGATATAGTGAAAATGAAACAAATTTTATAAAAGTAACAATAGGGAGCTGAGTATTCTAACCAGTGAAGAGATGAGCATTAATTCTTTTATCATAATTTCTCTAGGACACAAAGTGACATCGTTAGCTACCAAGAGTGTAGGAATAAACCGAAAAACCCCCACGTAAAGGAATAAAGCCAGAGTTGTACATGTTATAATGAGAGCCAGAGATCTTTGTTCTTCTACCTTCTTGTATTTGTAAAACTGAAAATGTGAACAAAACTTAAATATCAACTATGTTGGAAATAATAATAGTTTTTTAGTTATTTAAAATACAATGACTTTTAAATATGCGTATATCTCTACAGTACAAAGAAATCAAAATAAAATTTTAATAATGTTACAGATATAACATATATATCGCGAAACATTTTCGGACAATGTGTAAATTGCCATAATATGCTATATCAAAATGCCTTGAAATATGCTTAGTCAATAATTGGTAAAGATCTGCTTTGTAACGAACTTACAATTTAAAAGTTAAGAAAAATAATTCGCAGACGTTTGAAAACGCAATACTTAAACTTCCGTGCTTGCAAACAAGCGAAAAAAAACATATTGTTATAACTACTACTTATAACACATCATTCTCCTTATTGTATAAATGTACAGTGTAAGATTTAGAATGTGTAGTATAAGCTTCTTAAACTTGTGCAGGAAGTCGTTTTCTACATTTTCATGATATACTGTATTGAATTATCGTGACGCAATCTCTGACGTAATGTATTCCAACTACCAAAGTCTGTTTAAGAACGTTTTAACATTTATATCATTTAAACTCTCATATATGCAGTTCATGGACTAAAACATGAATGGTGTTTTCTAAACTGTTATAGAATTATACAGGCTAACATAGATATCCACTAAATAGTAAAAAAATTAAATAAACCTTTTTCTTTCTCTATCACAGACAACGGCAGCAGTGTATAAAATAATATTATTACAACATTCGGTAGCCTAATATTTGATTTGTGTTAAAACTTGGAAGAAAAATTTTGAAAAAGGGCGCGTATCAGTGTCTGCTATGTATCACAGTTCTAAGTCCATCGAAAACAAAAAACTATTTATCGCATAATCAGATTGACATCAGCGCATTTTTGGAAGGTATATGGTGATATGTACTCAAAATTTGCATGTATTTGTATATGATTCGCCTATATTATAATATTATTGTGTGATACAATACACTACATTTTTTAACTGTAAAAAAAGACCGAATAAATTAATTATTTATACTTTTTATTTTAATACCCAATCAATGTAACCATAAAATATAAACAGATTTGTTAAATAAATTCTAACTAGTAATTCTAATCAACCGTTTTATTTCAGATATTTCAGTAATTCTTTCATAAATATTGTTCCGTGCAATAAGAAATTGTGTACGTTTATAAAATGAGGCTGGCTTGATTTGAATTCAACAGATTTTTCACGTAGCTAATAAAGAAGAATATGAAATTTTTCTAATAAATAATTAACCTTTATAGTGACATATAATTAATACCAAGTTAGTAGTACGTTACAACTTTACAACTTATGTTACGTAACAAACTTTACCAAGCGTACTGAGAAAATTTCAAGTTTAATGCTTATTTCATTAGGCTAAATATGATAAAGTATTAATTGTTAAAAGGCCATATGATATAATGAGTTTAATTATAGATTGTATTATTATGCAATTTTCACGCTTCAATCAAGGTTATCAATAAACTAAATATAAAAATGTTTTAACGCTCAGCCTAATCATATAGAGCGACATTCACAATAATGGAGCTCAGTATTGTTTTATTAAAATAAATCTTCATGAAATGTTTTAAGTTTCATTTTAAGAGATAAACGGACAGAAATACAGATATGGAATTTTTCCAGCCTCTTGAAGGATGGCTTTACTATCGCTCAGATATATATACTTATAAGATTCTAGTACTATTATCATATTATTGATATAGACCGAATACTATGTCTTATAGAATATGATTTTATTTACGCCCAAACACTGGAACTTAATAATTTCACTTATTTCAAAAAGATTACTTTTTAATACTGAACATTTTTAACGAATTATAAGCGAGCTTATATCACACCTAATATGGAGGAATCCAAACTAATACAACTATATTTCCAACTATTTATTAACTGTAAATATAATTTGGCAATATTTTCATAATTATTTTGAGAATTTTTATAATTAAAATGAGTTATTCAGGATGTAATAATAGATGCCGGAATGATGTTTGAATTAGTTGGCATGTAAAATGCAAATGAACCTTAACAGTAGTAATAAAATATAGCTTGTAGGACAGCTGATTTAACAAATTTTAATCTCTGCAGGGGGTCCTTATCTGAGATAACCTTTGACATTTCCGCATTTTTGAGATAAGCACGTGCTAGATAATCTTGACCCCAATTAAAAAGCAATTGACCTCAAATTAAATAACAATTAGATAAGTCTTATCTGACCCCAAGGTCGCTACTATTGTTTACGTTTTGTTATCGACTCGTGCCGGTTCGTATCGCGAATTCATGACAACGGTCACGGACGTTGATAATACAGAACGCCTGCTTGCAACTAATAATCTCGCGATACATTAAATTAATCCGTCTTCTATTTACCCTTGTTTACTTTGGTTTTCGCTGAATACAAGTGAGAGATTAAAGTGTGTTGTCTAGTCTTGTTAGTATAAACCAAGAAAATTTGTTAAGTTATGTCGCATCAATATCAAAGACAAGAACCAAATCAAAACCAATTACCAGAGGTTATGCATAGCCACAGTCAAGAATTGGATCCATCACAGAACTGTAGGCCGGATCCCTGGGTGGCATCTTATGAAACATATTATCACAGAACTAGAGCGGAAAGAAGACCTATTCAGAGTGGTTTTGTATCTTCCACGAAATGGACTTTCGGTGTTTCCAATTGGTATAAAGCTCAAACAGTTTATGAGACTTCACGTTATAGTAGTGGACCAACACAGGACTCGCAAGTTTCATCTAGTAAGGATGGTTATGACAACTTTTAATTAAGAGAATTGCTTAGTGACTCAATCATTGATAATATTGTGCTTATTAATCATTTTTAGGTTATAAATTGTAAACTCTAGAATTTTATGTTTCATTTAATCATCATGGCTACAGTAGCAATATGTGCTATCTTTGTACATGTTTTTAGTGTTGTTTATAGTCAACATAATTTAACGTCTCAACACTGGAATAATGGAAGTACACATGTAGATCATGTAGTCAATAAAACAACAATCAATTTATATTATTCACCACAAACATCTCATCAACCATTATTCAGTTTGAGTTATTTTAATGTTACACAAGATAAAAATAAAGAATTTGAAGAATATGAAACGTCTTCACTTGAATACAACTACGATTCCTCACTTTTAGTAACTTCAAATGAAGAAACAACTTCGTTTGAAAACAACTACAGAGTTAGCGACTTTATAAATTCAAATGAAGAAACAACTTCGTTTGAAAACAACTACAGCGTTACCAACTATTTAACTTGAAATGAAGAAAATACCTGTTGTAAGCGGGCTAGTGAATATTTAGAAATTAAAGAAGCTTTAAAACAAGACATTGAAGATTATATTTCTAGAATAGGTCAGTTAAATGATGTAATTGTAAGGTTAAATGCAACAATATATGTGTTAGAGCAAGATGCTGAAATAAGGACTAGGGAATTAAAGGAAGTAAAACTACAAAAATCTAGAAGGTTTAAATGTAATTACTACAGAAAGAGGAAAAACAATCGCCATTAAGGTTGAACACGTGATGTGTATTATTAGAAACCTTTGATCCTAGATATTGTAATATAGTTAAATAATAAAGATATTTACATCTTCGTTATGTGTTTGTATCATTCTTTCACCCGCCTTCAGAGTGATCGTATGAAATGGAGTTTATAATTGATTTTCAAGGGTTTAAAACTAGCTCTAATGAGTTTATTATCAAAGAATTAGCTCTTATATCCACTGACTCACAGGTATATGAGCTTCATCTGTTTCAACCACCATGTAATTTCGATGAACTATCACCTCAACCTCAAAAACAAGTGTTGTGGTTAGAAAGACAATATCACGGATTGTTTTGGGGCTCAGGTTGCAGAGAATATAATGAACTGTAGGATATTTTCAAAATTGTAAACATAAACGGTAATGTATATGTAAAAGGAAATGAAAAGCAGAAATTCATTGAAAATTTAGTATCAGAATTTGAAGTAAGAGTTATAAATTTAGAAGATCTTAGTTGTCCCAGTTTATCAACTCTTAGGTCATACTTTTTTCACCCAAACTTGATGAAACAATGTAATTTCAACCACAGCACACATAACTGTGCTTATATCAATGTTCATGTTTTACTACAATGGTTAAAATCTCAAAAATTTGTAAAAGAAAAAATGGAAAACGTTAATTTAGCTATCAAAGAGTGTTTCCTTAAAGGATACAAGAATATGAGGATAGAACTAGTCAAGTGCCTTCCAAAAGATTTTATTGTAAATCATTCTGAAGACATTGAAAATGTTTATGATAAGCTACCTGATGATTTAAAATACGATATGGATATTTTATTAGGTATGAGATGTAAAGAACATCCAAATAATCAAAAGAGAAAACAGTGTAGTTCTTGTTTAACTAAACTAATTACATCATCATCATATATTCAAAGTTCATAGAGATTATTTTATTGTCTGTGCAAAGTTCATAGATAAACGATCTCTATTGTGAAACAATCGGTAGTATTGACTTGATGGTGTTAGTGTAAATAACGATGACAGAAGACAGTTTCGATGGATGTTATAAAATGTTCAATTTTACCAAAAAAGATTTGATTCAATCAGGGTTTTATCGATCAAAATGTTTTAAATATATTGTTTGTTGTGGTTGCGGATGGCAGTCTGAAAATTCAAGCCTAAACATAAGACATGTGAATTTTATTCATAAAATCAACAACCCAGATTGTGATATGAGCAAGTTTGTTAAAGAAGATTATAACAATTATTGTGACTACAAAAAATCAGTTTTTGAAACGGAAGACATGATGAGAGAAACTTTTATGTATTGGCCTAAATCATATCCCTCGATTGATGAAATGGTGAAAGCTGGATTCTTCTACAGCGGAGAAGGTGATGAAACTACATGTATCAGCTGTGGAATTACGCTAGATCACTGGTCTGCTCAAGATAATCCTAAAGAAGAACACAAGAGAGCATCACCTGCCTGTGAACTCATGAAATATTTGTAATATTTTCCTAAACAATAAACAAGTATATATGCTATTTACATTTTATTATTTTTTCACTCCTGATTTACATCTTATGATGAATACACTAAGCGTAAGAGCAGGCATAGCTAAAGAATTACATAAACAGACGCGTAGAAACTTTCCTACCCGTTATGTTGAACTTAAAGGTATAAACGATCTGTATCAAGATGATTTAGTGGAAATGATTCCATTTCAAAAGGAAAATAAGGGTTTTAAATATATAATGACAATGATTAATTGCTTCAGTAAATTTGCAATTGCCATACCGTTGAAGTCTAAAAGTGGGATTGAAATTGAGAGAGCTCTAAAACCAATACTATTAAAATATCCTATGAAACATTTTCAAACTGACCAAGGAAATGAATGGTTCAATTCTAGAGTTAAATCTTTATTAAATAAGTATAACATAAATCATTGTCATACATTCTCAGAGAAAAAAGCGGTAATCGTTGAAAGGTTTAACCGCACGCTGAAAAGTAAAATGTGGAGAGCGTTTAGTGGTGAACAAGGTAGTTACCGTTGGCTCAGTTTATTACCAAAGCTTGTAAACGCATATAACAGTACTGTTCACAGAACTATAGGAGTCAAACCTATTGATGTAACAAATCTAAATGAGAGAGATATTTTATTAAGGATTGTTAAAACCCGTAAAACTCCTAAGTTAAAACAGAGATTCAGTGTTGGTGATCTAGTTAGAGTAAGTAAAAAACCAAAAGTGTTTACTAAAGGTTATTTTCCTCAATGGAGCAATGAAATATATACTGTATATAAAGTGCAGTTAACGAAACCTATAACATATATATTAAGAGATGTTAATGGGAATGTCATTAAAGGAGGATTCTATCAAGAGGAACTAAACAAAACTAAATACAAAGACACATATTTAGTAGAAAAGATTGTTAGGAAAAAAATTATAAAGTTCTAGTGCGTTGGTTAGGATTTGATAAAACACATGACAGTTGGATTGATAAAAAAGATCTTCTGTAATGAAGTTTGAAAAACAAAAAAAAATATTTTTTTCTGTTGTAAATTTAGATATAATAATGAAGAAGGATTCAGAATACAAAAAAACATCATGGTGCTTTATTACCTAATGCTATAAGATGTATAATTTGCGGTCCTTCTAACTGCGGGAAAACGAACTTAATGTTAAATTTATTATTTTCTCCGCAAGGTCTGTTTTTTGAGCATATTTATATATTCTAGAAATCATTGTATCAGTCAAAGTATGAGTTTTTGGAATGTGTGTTAAAAAAACTTCCTGAGATCGGATACTTCTCGTTTTCAGACAACGATGAAGTCCCACACCCAATTGAAGTGAAACCGAATTCTATAATGATTTTTAAAGATGAAGCTTGTGGTAAACAAACTAATATAAAAAATTACTTCTCCATGGGAAGACATAATGCTGTTGATACGTTTTATATTTGTCAAACGTACAGTTATATTCCAAAACAGTTGGTACGTGATAATGCTAATTTTATAGTTGTTTTCAAACAAGATGATCGGAACTTGCAACATATTTACCATGATCATGTAAACCCTGATATGAGTTTCGATACATTTTAAACTATTTGCTTTAGGGTATGGGATCAAGGAATCAATAAATTTATTGTTATCGATAGAGAAAGTCAACTTAATAAAGGACGTTATCGATCAGGATTAGATACATTTGTAACACTATAAAGGGAGGGGTTACAAATCGTTTCGATTCTCATTTACTCCTTCAGTCGATGTTTAACGATCAAGGAGTAAAGATGGAGAATAAGAATAAACCAATGGAGGACAATCAATGCGAACCAACAGAGAATGAAAAAAGTAGCAAAACAAAAGAAGATATTATCAAAGAAATTACACAACTCCGGAAAAATATAAAACGAAAACATAGAGCACTTAAACGTGACCTTATAAAAACTGAAGATATGTGGAAAAACAAGTTAAAATCAATATCAGAACCGTTACAAAAACTAGTTGAGGAAGGTGAACAGCTTCAGCAACAGCAAGAAGTTAAGAAAGAACTTAAGAGGAAAAATATAGTAGACCATGAAGAAACACCTGCAAAACGTTTCTTACCTCAACATCCTCAAGGAATTAAGAGAAAGCCTTACCTAAATCTTCCAACTCAACCTGATTATGAGAGTGATTATGATGATGATAATAATGAAGAGCTTCCTTCTGCAAAACGATTAGCAAGTCATGATTTTTATATGGAAACTGAATTAATAAATGATAATAATAATAATAATAATAATTCTTTATTGCAGTAAAACAATTTACAAAATTGCATTGCAAGCGTCATTTCAACATTTGGATTTAAAAATCTATAAACTAAAACCTATCTTAACATAGGCACAGTTAATTCCACATACTAATGTGTGAACCTAACAATGTATTGTATTTTGCACGTTTTGCATGTTTTGGATATCAGAAAAGGATAAATAGAATAATAATAATAAAATATTAATTTTCATCCCAGCGGCCCATCGTAAACTCATCAACGGAGTAAAATGCCTTTGACAACAAAAAGTGTCTTAATCGAGATTTGAATTGTTTGGGTTCATTAATTCGTTTGAGATCTCCAGGGAGCTTATTGATTAACCTGACACCCATTTGAGATGGTAAGTGTTCGAACATAGCCGTTCTATGCTGTTCTGTCCTGAAATTGTTCCTGCCTCTGGTCTCGTACTGATGGACGTCCCTGCCCTGAACCAGTTCACATTTGAATCGGCAGTACAGGGTAACGTCGAGAATATAGAGGCTGGGTAAGGTTAGAAATCCAAGCTCCCTCAAGGCAATTTTACACGACTCTCTGGGTTTTAATTTCGAAATTATTCGAACAGCTTTCTTTTGTGTTCTAAATACTCTGTCAAATTTGTATTTAGAACAGCTGCCCCATAGTCTCAAACCGTAGGTCAAATGTGGATGTACTATGCCAAAGTAGGCAGTTTTCAGTACATCAAACGAGCAGAATTTTGCTAGATTGCGTAAGACATAAGTGCCTGAGGCAACCTTTGAGCAAACTCTGTCAATGTGATCGCTCCAGGTCAGTCCCCCTGTCCAGGTACATCCCCAGAAACTTGGTGGATTCGGCTTCATCTAAGATAGCTTCAATCCGCCATCACAATTGGTCTGTATTCGTCTTCTTGTTGACGGAGACAAAATTTTATTACGTTAGTTTTGGCATAGTTAGTTTTTAGATTTATCTTTGAAAAGTGCTCGATGCATGCGTTTTAGTTCAATAAAGGCTTTGATCTCAAGATCTTGTTTCGTACTTGATCTGATGCAGAGAGTCGTATCGTCCGCATATTGAATCACCTCTCCATTTTGAATTGATGAATTCAATCTGTTGACGTAAATGAGAAAAAGTATGGGCCCCAAAATTGAACCCTGGGGAACACCGTACTGCATTTTTACTTTGCCTGACAGGGTGTTCGCGATCTGCACACACTGCTCTCTGCCACTGAGGTATGACGAAAGCCATTTATGCGGCTGACCTCGAACACCACATGTCCATAACTGATGCAACAATGTCCCATGATGCACACAGTCAAAGGCCTTTGAAAGGTCGAGAAATATGCTGAGCACTTGTTCTCGCCTCTCCAAGCCATCAACAACACAGTCAATGAGTTTTGTTACAGCATCAATCGTCGATTTATTTTTCCTGAATCCGTACTGCTCAGGGTTAAGAATTTCAAACTGTTCAAGAAAACCTTAAAGCCTTCTAATGAAAACCTTTTCGAAAATTTTGCTCATGACAGGAAGAATGGATACAGGACGGTAATTACTTGCGATGCAAGGATCATCCTTTTTAAAGATCGGAACCACTCTTGCTGTCTTCAAAGCTGAAGGGAAAACGCCTTGGGCGAAGGACAGATTTATCAATTTAGTAAGTGGTGTCAAAATGTGCTTGAAGCAACGCTTGATCAGCCACACGGACATTCCGTTGATGTCGCTGGATTTCTTCGGCTTCAGGTCTCTCAAGACGACTGCCATCTCCACCTCCCCCACAGGAAACAGAACCATGGAAGAGACCGGTCTCACTACTACATTTTCTACAAGATTGTCACAATTGAAAGATGTGCTTGGTACAGCCACAGTCGAAAAAAAATTATTAAATTCGCTAGCCACTAGAAGTGGGTCGTCTGTTAATTTACCGTCAATTTTTAGTTTCGGATTTGATTGTTTTGAGTTATTTGTTTGTGATGTAACGCTTTTTATTACTTCCCACGCACTTTTTGAAAAATTTTCTGCGTTATCGATCTCTCCAATTTTTGTTCAATATGTCGTGCTTTAGCGGCTTTTATTTCCTTGCGATAATTTTGATTAAATGTTCTATAAAAATTTTTGAAGTTTTCGTTATTTGATTTGAAATAAATTGAATGGTAAAATTTGAGCCTTTCTCTCAAGTAGAGAATATCCTGAGTAATCCAGGCATTACTCTTCCTATGAGATCGCTCCTTTATCATTCTATATGGGCAAGTAATATTTAAGTAATAATTAAGGCAGTCATTGAACGCAGTGAATGCTTCCTCTACGTGTTCAAAAGCATCCACAAATGACCAAGATTCTCTTTGGAGGAATCTGTTGAGAATTTTAATGTTTTCATTTTTTAAATCTCTTTTAAATTTTGCTGAAGAGGGTTCGTATTTAGGATTGAATTGTTTGATTACAGTCTCCTGTGCGAAATGGTCAGAGATGGCCGCGTCGAGAACAGTAACAGAGACGCCCGGAAAGTTTGTGATGACGTTGTCGATGGCTGTACTCGACCTGGCAGTCACTCGAGTTGGTGTGTTCACGGACCAGACTAAGTCAAAAGAAGTGAGAACATCGCGAAACCGCTGGGTTTGAGGGTTGGTGTGGTCTAATACATCAATGTTGAAATCACCAGTAATTATGAATTTTATTGCCTTGGAACGTAACAAAT